>NC_048299.1:29082012-29140061 GCF_013100865.1 Trachemys scripta elegans
GGGGGTGGGGGTGTGGATAAGGGTTGGGGCAGTCAGGGGACAAGAGGCAAGGAGGCTTAGATAGGGAGTGGAGTCCCGGGGGGCAGTTAGGGGCAGGGGTCCCAGGAGGGGGCAGTCAGGGGACAAGGAACGGGGGGAGGGTTGGGGGTTCTGGGGGGGCGGGAAGTGGGAGGGGCAGGGGTGGGGCTAGGGCGGGGCTCCTCCCGTCCTCTTTTTTGCTTGTTGAAATATGGTAACCCTATTTTTAACATGTAATTTGGTTAGCAGAATAAAGCACAGAAGCTATTCAGTCCCTAGAACAACTCTTATGTATGACTCACTATCTGCTCAGCTGATCTGAGCAAGGAAAAAAGGTCTCTTATAAGGGGGTAAATATGATTGACTCAGCCTTTTTCTACCTCTAGCTACTATGATCTCCTAGGAAAAGTGTCAAAACATAACCAATAGACTCAATCTTAATACACAGTTAAAGCCAACTCCTAAAAGCTGATTCACGCAGACAGACTCCAATGCCTGATTAGAGTACCATTGAAATCAGTGTTGAGACTCGGCCCACACTGAACATCTTGCATGATCGGGGGTCTATTATGTAATTATAGGCAGCACAGATAGTGAGGCCTCTAGTTAAAGTTGCCCAACATGCCCCATAATCAGACCCTATTTTCAGTTGCTTATAACTTTGCCAAACTTTGGACTGAAATTTGCCATACATGGTGTCTGCCTCATGCTGATGTATTTGTTTGTTTATATTTGAAAATTTCAGCCAAACTGTTTAGCTGACTATGAACAAGGCTGAGGAAAAATATTTTGTTTTGTCCATGTAAAAACATTCACAACCATTTAACTGAGAGGCTTTAAGGACCCCACCACCATCACCACCTTGCTTCGGGGCAAAAACTTTGAAATTATGCAAGGGAATTGCTCCTGTGGCAGGGATGTGCTTTTTGCCATCCCACAAAAATTTTCCTAAATTTGGCCAAGTTCTGAGCCTCTGAATAGCTTAGTTCACCACATGCTCCATAGAGACTGGTTCAAATGTAGCAGTTAATTCTCTGAGCATTCCACCTGTATTGAGCATATTTCAGCTAGGGATGCCAACTTTCTAATAGCAGAAAACCAAACACCCTTGCCTTGCCCCCCACGCACTCCATCCCCTTTCCCCCCCGTCGCTCTCCCTCACCTTTGCTCACTTGCTCATTTTCACTGGGTTGGAGTAGGGTGTGAAGGCTCTGGCTGGGAGTGCAGGCTTTGAGGTAGGGCTGGGGATGAGGGGTTTGAGGTGCAGGCAGGGGCTCCGGGCTGGGGTTTTGGGTGCAGGAGGGGTATATGCTCTGGGCTGGGGATGCGGGTTCTGGGGTGGGCCCAGAAATGAGGGGTTCTGGGTGTGGGAGGGAGCTCAGAGCTGGGACAGGGGTGGGGGTGTGGGAGGGAGTGAGGGGTGCAGGCTCCAGGGAAGTGGCAACATGTCCCTCCGGCTCCTAGGCAGAGGCGCAGCCAAGGGGCTCTGTTTGCTGGCAGCACCCTCCACCCTCAGGCACTGTCCCTGCAGCTCCCATTGGCCAGGCTCACTGTGCTGCCAACCAGACTTTTAATGGCCCAGGAAGAAGTGCTGACCAGAGCTGCCAGGATCCCTTTTTGACCGGGTGTTCCTAATTTCAACCCAGGGTTGCAGGCGCTGAGCAGGATTTTTCCTGTAATTGCTCCTCTAGGCAGACACTGGTGTGGTGCCAGGCACAGGAAGTGAGAGCAGGGAAAACGTCTCTCCTGTATTTCAGTACTCCCTCTGCTCGTGCCCAGGTGTTTAGGAGAATTTTATACCTATCCTATACCTATCTCATAGAACTGGAAGGGACCCTGAAAGGTCATCGAGTCCAGCCCCCTGCCTTCACTAGCAGGACCAAGTACTGATTTTTGCCCCAGATCCCTATGTGACCCCCTCAAGGATTGAACTCACAACCCTGGGTTTAGCAGGCCAGTGCTCAAACCACTGAGCTATCCTCCCCCATAAAATTTCAGATTTAAATATAAGAAATCATGAAATTTACAATTTTTTAAATCCCATGACCGTGAATTTGACCAAAATGTTCTGTAAATTTGGTAGAGCCCTAATTCATGGGCTTTTCTACAGTCTAATCACTATAGTATCCAAGTGTGTCACAAACATTGCTGAATTTATCTTTGTAACACCTTGTGAGGCAAGGAGGTGGTATTATTCTCATTTTACAGATGAGGAACTGAGGTACAGAGACATTAATGTTAAAAGTCCACTAATTTTATGTACCCAATTTGAGATGCCTAGGTCCTGATTTTTTTTTAAAAGAGTATTTAGCATTATATAGCATTTTATATGCTCAAAGCACAGTTCCCATTGACTTCAATTGCAGTTCTCAGTGCTCAGCGCTTCTGCAAGTCAGACCCAAGGGTCTCAAGTCAGACACCCAGAAACTGAGACACACACAGTTAGTGACCCTCTGTGAAAAGTTTGGTGTAAGTGACTTGTCCAGAATCACACAGGAACTTTAACACTGGCAGTGACTGAATCCAGTTCTCTGGCGTAGCATTCAACTGCCTTAACTATAGGACCATGACTTCTGTTAATCTCTTGCCTCATTCACCACACACTTTCCAAATTTTGCAACAAATGAGGCAGAACCTACCAACAACAGCCTCCTTCGCTACAAACTCTGATTCATTCCTTGTGCATTGAATGGAACAGAGGTCCTGTGGAAAAAAAAATGTATCTGAGCATGTAATTAAATACTATCATAATGCATATGCACAAAGTGGCCAAATGAAGATTGCACAAATTCAGATTTTAACTTTAGAGTGCTACACTTTGTGACTTTAAAATTCTTTTAGTGTAGTTTTTTAATGTAATATAATGGTAGGTGAAAGTCTCTGTTGTAACTGAGTCCACATGTTATTATCTAAACAGTGTTTTTACTTTTTTGGCTCAATGTTCTCTGTATTTAAGTCAAACTAGCGATTTTTTTAAGGGAATTCTGAAGCGTACACAGTGCACATCTCCAAAAGCATGACAAGCCTCTAATCATTCTGGTCAAAATAATGTTTGTTTAGCTTATTTCTCTTCACTGTGCCAAAGCATCTAGAATAATGTATGAGAACCCTCAGATTTACACACCTGTTCAAATAGTTATTTAAAAGGACAGAAAAATACATCTTTACAGAAATACCCTGTGTAATTGGCACAACTAGGTCTTGGCTGGGCTAAATCAGTTGACTGTCTGCTATATTAGATTACCAGGATACAGAGTAAATAGGAGATAAATCCAGCAGACTAAAGATGGGGGTGGGGATGTCAACAAGGATGAGCGAGAATGTCTGAAGAAAGAAATGACCTAAGCAGTCTGGATATTATAGGCTCAGCAGAAACCCCTTTTAAAAATGAGGCAGAAGATAAAAATAGCAGGGCAAAAAATGAAACAAAATAAAACAAAAAACACATGCCAGGAAACTGTAATATATCTCCAAGGCAGGATGGGAAGGCAGCTCAGGAAGCATTTCTGTAGATAAGAAAGCTCTGTAAAAAAATTCTCCATCACTGATCACGGGAGGACTGCATTTACCGTGACATTAACCTCAGCTAACCAAGGTGAAATAAGAGAGGAAGGATGCAGTTTCCCCGGGTAGCACACGACTGTTTTTCTGACCTATACTGTGCAGCAAGTTACAACAGCAAAGTCTGTTCCGGATACAGTCTTAGCAACAGGACAGGTTGTGATAAAAACCAAACAAAACCCGCTGAAAGCTGCTGATTGCAAGGTGAAGTACTCCTGAGAGCACTTGTGCAAAAGTATACTGGTGACATAACATGTCTGGAAAAAGGTTCCCTAAAACTGAATTATTGTCTAGTGACTGTGAGCAATACCTTTGAACAGTCAAGGCCAGAGATCTGCATAGTCATTAACTCAAATTAAATCAGCAAGAAAAAACAATACATGTAAGCAACATTGCAGAACATTACACAGTGTAAACAAAACTATTTAAGTGTAATCTACAAAGGAAAAACTTTGTTTGTTCTTCATGATATGGGAAGAAGACTTGGAAGGCTCTGGTTTGTTTGTTTTTGCATGGTCGTTTCCCACAAGAGTAACCAAGGGCCCATCTTCCCTAGAATACTATATGGATGGCTGCAGAAGTAATGGATTATGACATCCCAGGTATCATGGACGCAAAACCTGAGTAACTGAGCAGGGAAGTGATTTTGCTTTGGACTGTTTAACACACTAAAATACATGGGGGGAAAAAAGCAGTCTCGGTTAAAGCTTCACAAACTGGCCCTTTTCATCTAAGGAATGAGGACCCTCACAGTGCCCATGTTTGGGGCCTCCTAACAATCCTCTAATAAAACCAGGGAAAATCAGACTCAATATTCCTGACATTTTAAAATAAAAAAACAAGCAGAAAATGTTATTTTACCATATACACACACACACACAAATTGCCAGTATTTGTGGAGTTCCACTCTGTGCCTAAATCAGTGTGCTAGAACCATCCCAATTTGGTCTGAAAACACCTACCCAAAAGCGTGGCCATCATTTGGATGCCTTGTCCAGTTTTCCATTCAGTAATTCGGGTAGCCACTGTCTACACTGTAATGAGGAGGTTTTGCGCCTCGTGTAGGCACTTCCAAGTTAGCTTTGCTCTAGCTAGAGTGACAGGTTTCAGAGTAGCAGCCGTGTTAGTCTGTATCCGCAAAAAGAACAGGAGTACTTGTGGCACCTTAGAGACTAACAAATTTATTAGAGCATAAAGCTTTCGTGGACTACAGCCCACTTCATCTACCCAGGATCTGCTCAAGCAGCTAGCCCATGTCGCTGCCCATGCTGTCACCGCTATATTGCTATCATTGTACAGCTAGTGTTACTCAAACTAGCTTTGATCTTGTGTAGTCATACCCATGCTAGTGCAGCTCTAGCTAGATCTACACTAGCTTGGAGTTGTCTGGATGAGCTGCAATCACACCTACTGATTGCACTGTAGACATACCCTGGCTTAGGGTATCCCTGTGGGCTCAGACTGGCACTTGCTAAGGGCAGCTCGACCCTCACGTCGCTGCAGCTATACTATAGTTTTAGCACAAGAGCTCATTCAAAGCCTGCATGAGTATGTCTCCTCAAGCAGGAAATTACACCCCCATGTCAAAGTGCACAGTCTTAAAAAACCTCTACTCTCAGAGTCTGGCAAATGGTACGCAGTCAATCCGGTCACCTCCTAAAACATTATTATGCTGCAGGAATTGTGACTCTGCCCCTGACAACACAGGGATATTCAGTTGGCCAAAGTGCTAATAGACATTGGGAACATCTTAGAAAATACACACAAAACTCTAAACCAATCCATTCACAGTCAGATTCCCATCCTAATCCATCCCACACCCTTGCTCAAAATAATTTGCCAAACCTCAGCAATTAATTAAAACAACAGTAAAGCTTTGGTGTAAACCAAGATAAGGGAACAGAAAATTCAGAGTTTAAACTTAATCTATTATTAGTTCACCTTGTTATGTCTGGAACTGCAGATCACACAGTATAGTATTTAAAATAAGAGACTACGTACATTGGGAGAAGCCACAATAGGCCAAGTTCTGCAGTCCCTAACTGAGCCAGATTTGATTAAAAACTTCAGAATATGGCCCAGTATTAGCTATCATACCTGCACATAACAGAGACAAATTTCAAGACTTGACTCTGATGTATTTTTCTACTTTAAGTCACAACCTGAATAAAAAAAAAAAAAAAAAAGTTCTCATGCAAAGAGCTGGGTTCACATTCAATTCTTTGCCTTCTATTATCAAGCTTAGAGAGAAGGTTATTAATAACTCAATCAATAGTAAACTGGAAAAATGTCTTTACTGTGGTAAAACAAAGAATTTAGCTACAGTGAAGCTATACTTTTAAGAATTTGCAGAACAATGCAAAAGAAAAAGGATGACATTTTACCTTCCGCCCTAGCTCTTATCAAAGTATGTTTTTTTTGGTCTCCCCTAGTGTTCCGGAGCTCTTTAAAGAACGGGAGATGCAATGGATTTCCTGTAGCATTTAGATTTTCCTATAAACATTTGACACATTTTTTTATTTGGTGAAAGTTAATGTCTAAATTGTAGCTGCTAGACCAGGAAGAAAGCAGGCAATAGAGCATTACAACCTAGCTAAAAGAGCAGAAACTAAAAAGTAACTGTAACAGGCCAATAGATCTTGAGTGGAGTTTGATGTATACAAATAAAGAGTAATCCCATTTTCATTTTGCCCTTGTTTTGGTATGTTATCTTGAAAAAAATTTTTTATTCTTTTTAAAATATTCCTCAAAATCTTCTGCCTCAGGTGTCAAAGGTCACTCATGCTGTCAAAGTACAGGTTTATATTGGTAGAGAAATAATAACAGACTGTATCACTCAAAGAAGGTGATAGCATAAAATACAAGAAATTGGAGTGAGCTGTTGTCAGTTCTGGTCATCCCACCTCAATACATATATATCAGAAGAGCAGGTATCAGAAATGGGTGACGAAAATTATTCGACACATGGAGAGACTGAAAAGATTAGGACTGCTAGTTTTAGAGAAGAGACAAATACGATGGAACTGGTGGAGGTATACAGAGCGATGGTAAAGAAAAGATAGGACAGATAGGAATATTTATACCCTCCCTCATCATACAAAAACAAGGTAGGGTGACCAGACATCCCGATAAAATCGGGACCATCCCAATAAAATCGGGACCATCCCAATATTTAGGTGTTTGTCCCGATATTTCGCTCCGCTGTTTTTTTTTCTCCCTCCGCCAGCGGACCCCCTCCGCCCCATGTGTCCCGATATTTTCTTCCTCTCATCTGGTCACCCTAAAACAAGGGGACATAAAGGCAACAAACTTAAACCTGATAAAAGGAAATAGTTTTTACTGCACTCTTTAACCTTCTGAACTCATTGCCACAAGATATCACTGCAAACAAGAGTTAGCAGGATTCAGAAACTGATTAGACATTTATATAAAGAAAGAGCATCCACAGTTGATAAAGTATAAAAAATACATGTGATACAGGAAGGGACTAAGCCAAACAATGAATGATGGGTTAGAAAAAACCTCCCCAAGGGGAAAGATAGTCCATAATTGTCCACTATGATGTTACCTAAAGCAGTGGTTCCCAAACTTTTTACCTCATGCCTCCCCTTACCCCTGTCCATTGCCCCTCCCCTTGCCAGCCAGGGTTGGGAGTGGGGATGCAGATGGGGTAAAGGGACCTAGGCTGGGGCCACAGTTGGGGGCGGGACCCCAGGCGCGGGGCCGGCAGCCAGGGCCAGGACTGGAGCTGGGTGGCACTCCCTCCCTGCTCAACTGTAGGGGCTGGCCCGGGTCCCAGCCATGCTCCCATGAACATTCCTCTGTGCCCCCTTAGGGGGGTGTGCCCCACCAGGGCCGGCTCCAGGCACCAGCCCACCAAGTATGTGCTTGGGGCGGCACCTGGAGGGGGACGGCACGGCGGGGCACGCCGGCCCGAGAGCGGGGCCGCGACTGGGCTCGCCGCCCTACCCACGGCGCTCTGGCCACCAGGGAGAGCAGAGCCGCAGCGGGCTCACCGCCCTCCCCCCGGCGCTCTGGCTGCCGGGGGCTCTCCGCCCTCCCCCCGGTGCTCCGGCCGGTAGGGGAGATGCGGATAGCCCCGGCCGGGCTCTCCACCCTGCTCCCAGCGCTCTGGCCTCCGGGGAGAGCAGAGAGCCCCGGCAGGGCTCTCCACCCTGCTCCCGGCACTCTGGCCTCCGGGGAGAGCAGAGAGCCCCAGCCGGGTTCTCCGCCCTCCTCCTGGCACTCTGGCCGCCGGGGAGAGCGGAGCCGCGGCGGGCTCTCCGCCCTCCTCCTCGCACTCTGGCCGCCGGGGAGAGCGGAGCCACGGCGGGCTCGCCTCCCTCCCCCCGGCGCTCCAGCCGGTCGGGGATTGCGGGCCCGCGGCTGGGCTCGGCGCCCTCCCCTGCTGGAGGGGGGGGGCGGCGGGGGGCTTTTTTGCCTAGGGCGGCAAAAAAGCCAGAGCCGGCCCTGTGCCCCACAGATTGGGGACCTCTGCTCTTAAGCTTCTGACACTGTTGGACACAGGGTACTGGACAAGATAGACCTCCAGATGTGATCCACTAAGCTAGCTCTATGTTCTTGTACTAGTACAAATGATTCAGATTATTTAAAACATGCAACCAATAAAACCAGAAACCTCTGTGCGTTGTTTTACTGCAGTATACAGTAGAACCTCAAGTTATGAACTCAGTGGTCAACCACACACCTCATTTGCAACTGGAAGTACACAATCAATGCAGCAGCAGAGGGGAAAAAAAGCAAATACTATACAGTACTGTGTTAAATTTAAACTATTAAAAAGATAAAGGGAAAGTTTAAAAAAAGATTTGACAAGGTAAGGAAACTGTTTCTGTGTTTCATTTAAATTAAGATGATTAAAAGCAACATTTTTCATCTGTAAAGTTTCAAAGCTGTATTAAATCAATGTTCAGTTGTAAACTTTTGAAAGAAGAACCATAACATTTTGTTCAGCGTTACAAACATTTCAGAGTTATGAACAGCCTCCAAACTCGAGGTGTTCGTAACTCTGAGGTTCTACTGTAGTAATTGAAACTGAAAATATTAAATATACCTGCTTAGAGCAGTCATTTAAAATCTGCTCTGCCTTAATGAATGCCTGCTCACCTTGATATTAAATACTGGTAGGTGTTAAAAGTTAAGCAATTTTACAAATTTCTTTTGATTGGCTAAGGGCTTGAAAGAAACAAACAAAACTCATAGAGACGGTTTCTTTAAATGTCAAAGGGAAACATCTGTTATTCTGAACCTAGGAAGAAAGTGCTCCTGTTAAATTTCTTCTTTGCACATTTTCCTCCCTAGCTGGGAAGTGCTCCTCTGGGATTCCTACGCATGCTTTCTGCTGCTTGTGGCTTCCATAGTTAACAGCTACTTTACAAAAGCATTAGGATCTAGATCAGCTAAACATTCATTCTTCACTAGAATTTCCTAATTAATGGCCTGCCTAACACAGCTCAGTGGTACAGAATACTTTTCTGAGTACATGCAGCCAGAGCTAGGACTGAGAAAGCAACCCCTAGCAGCTTGGAGGGTTTCTTTCATTCTTTACATGGATCCACTTCTGGGGCCTGGTCTACACTACGGGTTTAGGTCGACTTTAGCAGCGTTAAACCGAATTAAGCCTGGACACGTCCACACAACGAAGCCCTTTCTTTCGATTTAAAGGGTCCTTTAAACCGGTTTCTTTACACCACCTCCGACGAGGGGATTAGCGATAAAACCGGCCTTTGCGGGTCGGAATTGGGGTAGTGTGGACGGAATTCGACGTTATTGGCCTCCGGGAGCTATCCCACAGTGCTTCATTGTGACCGCTCTGGACAGCACTCTCAACTCAGATGCACTGACCAGGTAGACAGGAAAAGACCCGCGAAGGTTTGAATTTCATTTCCTGTTTGCCCAGCGTGGAGAGCACAGGTGACCACGCAGAGCTCATCAGCACAGGTAACCGTGATGGAGTCCTCCCAGGATCGCAAAAGAGCTCCAGCATGGACCGAACGGGAGGTACGAGATCTGCTCGCCATATGGGGAGATGAAGCAGTGATAGCTGAACTCCGTAGCAGTAAAAGAAATGGAAAAGTATTAGAAAAGATCTCCAAGGCCATGAAGGACCGAGGCCATAACAGGGACACATAGCAGTGCCGCGTGAAAATTAAGGAGCTACGGCAAGCTTACCACAAAGCCAGAGAAGCAAACGGAAGGTCCGGGGCAGAGCCGCAAACTTGCCGCTACTACGCGGAGCTGCATGCGATCCTAGGGGGTGCAGCCACCACTACCCCAACCGTGTGCTATGACTCTCTCACTGGAGAAACACACAGGGAAGACGGTTCGGGGAACGAGGAAGATGACGATGGAGGTACTGTAGGTAGCTCACAGCAGCAAGGAAGCGGAGAAACCAGTTTCCCCAACAGCCAGGATATGTTTGCAATCCTGGACCTGGAACCAGTAACCCCCGAACTCACCCAAGACCCTCAGGGCACACAGGAGACCTCTGGTGAGTGTAACTTTGTAAATATTTGTAAACATTACAAAAAAAAAGCAAGCGTGTTTAATGATTACTTTGCCCTGGCAATCGCGGCCAGTACATCTACTGGAAAAGTCTGTTAACGTGTATGGGGATGGAGCGGAAATCCTCCAGGGACATCTCCAGAAAGGTCTCCTGGTTGAAATGGGGTGATTTTATTAAGGGGACATTCAGAGGCGCCCGTTCCTGCTCTTCTGACCAGAAATGTTCCCCGCTGTTAACCATGCGGTGGGGGGAGGGGTGAAGTGATCATCCCAGAGAATCGTGTGTGTGTGTGTGGGGGGGGTGGTTTACTTGTGTTTGTGCCGCATGTTAACCGGGAAACCGCAGCCCCCTCCTTTTACATTGAAACCCCATTTTAAATGGACAACCCAATTCTCTTGATATGAGAAATGTGCTGCTGTTTGCAACCTTTCCCGCATGTTAAGAAGGTTAAAAAAGCCAAAACACTGTGGCCTACGATGGCTGCCTGCAAGCCGAAATATGCGACCTTGTAATGAAAGAGTGTACCCATTGTTCTCTAAAATGTGTCTTTTTTAACCACCTCTCCCTTCTCCTCCACCAGCTGCAAATGTTTCTCCTTCGCAGAGGCTCGTGAACATTAGAAAGAGAAAACGTAGGACGAGGGACGATATGTTCACGGATCTGCAGATGTCCGCCCACGCTGATAGAGCACAGCAGAATGCGTGGAGGCAGTCAATGTCGGAGATGAGAAAAGCCCAATATGAACGAGAGGAGAGGTGGCGGGCTGAATCGCGGGATGAACAGAGCAAGTGGCGGGCTGAAGACGATAGGTGGCGTCAGCTTGCAGACAGACGGCAAGAGGCAATGCTCCGTCTGCTGGAGCATCAAACTGATATGCTCGAGCGTATGGTTGAGTTGCAGGAAAGGCAGCAGGAGCAGAGACCGCCGCTACAGCCCCTGTGTAACCAACAGACCTCCTCCCCAAGTTCCATAGCCTCCTCACCAAGACACCCAAGAACACGGTGGGGGGGGCCTCCGTCCACCCAGTCACTCCACCCCAGATGATCGCCCAAGCATCAGAAGGCTGGCCTTCAATAAGAGTTAAAGTTTTAAAATGCAGTGTGTCCTTTTCCATCCCTCCTCCCCCACCCATCCCAGGCTACCTTGGCAATTATCCCCCTACCTCTGTAAGGAACTAATAAAGAATGCATGAATGTGAAAAAACAATGACTTTATTGCCTCTGCAAGCGGGAGGGGAGGGTGGGGTGGGTTGGTTGGCTTACAGGGAAGTAGAGTGAACTGGGTCGGGGGGGGGTGTTGGAGGGTTCATCAAGGAGAAACAAACAGAAGTTTCACACAGTAGCCTGGCCAGTCACAAAACTCGTTTTCAAAGCTTCTCTGATGCGCACCGCGCCCTGCTGTGCTCCTCTAACCGCCCTGGTGTCTGGCTGCGCGTAATCAGCGGCCAGGCGAGTTGCCTCAACCTCCCACCCCGCCATAAAGGTCTCCCCCTTACTCTCACAGATATTGTGGAGCGCACAGCAAGCAGCAATAACAATGGGGATATTCTTTTCGCTGAGGTCTGAGCGAGTCAGTAAGCTGCGCCAGCGCGCTTTTAAACGTCCAAATGCACATTCCACCACCATTCGGCACTTGCTCAGCCTGTAGTTGAACAGGTCCTGACTCCTGTCCAGGCTGCCTGTGTACGGCTTCATGAACCATGGCATTAAGGGGTAGGCTGGGTCCCCAAGGATCACGATAGGCATTTCAACATCACCAATGGTCACTTTCTGGTCCGGGAAGAAAGTCCCTTCCTCCAGCTTTCGAAACAGAGCAGAGTTCCTGAAGACGCGAGCATCATGTACCTTTCCCGGCCATCCCACGTTGATGTTGGTGAAACGTCCCTTGTGATCCACCAGGGCTTGCAGCAGCATTGAAAAGTACCCCTTGCGGTTTACGTAGTCGGTGGCTTGGTGCTCCGGTGACAAGATAGGGATATGGGTTCCGTCTATGGCCCCGCCACAGTTTGGGAATCCCATTTCAGCAAAACCATCCACTATTGACTGCACGTTGCCCAGAGTCACTACCCTTGCTATCACCAGGTCTTTCATTGCCCTGGCAAATTGGATCACAGCAGCCCCCACCGTAGATTTGCCCACTCCAAATTGATTCCCGACTGACCGGTAGCCGTCTGGCGTTGCAAGCTTCCACAGGGCTATCGCCACTCGCTTCTCAACTGTGAGGGCTGCTCTCATCTTGGTATCCTGGCGTTTCAGGGCAGGGGAAAGCAAGTCACAAAGTTCCATGAAAGTGGCCTTACGCATGCGAAAGTTTCGCAGCCACTGGGAATCGTCCCATACCTGCAGCACGATGCGGTCCCACCAGTCTGTGCTTGTTTCCCGGGCCCAGAATCGGCATTCCGCGGCATGAACCTGCCCCAGTGACACCATGATTTCCACATTGCTGGGGCCTGTGCCTTGTGAGAGGTCTATGTCCATGTCAATTTCCTCATCACTCTCGTCGCCGCGCTGCAATTGCCTCCTCGCCTGGTCCGGGTTTCACCTTGGCATGTCCTAGCTCTGCATATACTCCAGGACAATGCGCGTGGTGTTCACAGTGCTCATAATTGCCGCGGTGATCTGAGCGGGCTCCATAATCCCAGTGCTAGCTATGGCGCCTGGTCAGAAAAAAGGCGCGAAAGTAGTATCTGATGGACCAGGAGAAGGAGGGAGGGAGGGCCGAGTGACGACATGGCGTACAGGTACAGGAACAGGGAATTAAAATCAAGAAAGGTGGCTGTGCATCAGGGAGAAACACAAACAACTGTCACACAGAATGGTCCCCCCAAAGATTAAACTGGAAACCCTGGGATTAGCAGGCCATTGATTTCACGGAGGAAGGGGAAGCAAATGAATACAGAACAAATCTATTGTTTACATCTTAAGGTGGCAGCCGACGGTGCAGCATGAGTGATAGCCTCTCCAGTACGATGATGATGGATACCAATCATAAAATACCATCATCTGCAAAAAGGCAAGGGGCTGCTGCTGTGTAGCAATGCAGCCCCACGTCTGCCAGCCCCACGTCCGCCAGCACCCAGCATCGCCCTCGGCCTCTTCTGGGTGCTTAGCAGACAATACTGGGCAATTGGCAGAAAATAGTATATTACGACTGGTAACCATCATCATCAAAACAGTAGCATGTCTGCCCAGGTGGCCATGATTGACAGCCATACCAGTATGACGACGATGGGTACCAGTCATAATATACCATCGCCTGCAAGGGGCTGGTGCAATGCAGCCCTACGGCTGCCAGCCCCACGACTATCACTCATGCTACACCGTCTACCGCCAAAAGGCAGTTAGCAGCTGCTGCTGTGTAGCAATGCAGTCCCACGTCTGCCGGCACCCAGAGGACATATGGTGACGGTGAGCTCAGCTGAGCTGAGCGGGCTCCATGCTTGCCGTGGTATGTTGTCTGCACAGGTAACCCAGGTAAAAAGGCGCGAATCTATTGTCTGCCGTTGCTGTGACGAGGGGGGAGGGGCCTGACGACATGTACCCAGAACCGCCCGCGACACTGTTTTGCATCATCCGGGCATTGGGATCTCAACCCAGAATTCAAAGAAAAGGCGCGAACCGCTTCTCGGCTCTCTGAGCTGTGGCGCAAACGTATTATCTGACGGACTAGGGGAAGGAGGGAGGGGGGCCGAGTGACGACATGGCGTACAGGCACAGGGAATTAAAATCAAGAACGGTGGCTGTGCATCAGGGAGAGACACAAACAACTGTCACACAGAATGGTCCCCCCCAAAGATTAAACTGAAAACCCTGGATTTAGCAGGCCGTTGATTTGACAGAGGGAGGGGGAAGCAAATGAATACAGAGCAAATCTATTTTTTACATCTTAAGACGACGGTGCAGCGTGACTGATAGCCCTCGGCATCTTTCTGGGTGCTTGGCAGCAAATACGGGGCTCTTTCTGGGTGCTTGGCAGCAAATACGGGGCGGTGTATGACGATGGTCTTCAGGCCTATTGCACAATCGGCTGCTCAGGAAAGACTCTGCTAACGTACGATGACCCGACTTGTAATAGGACGGATAACAGTCGTAATACACCATTTACTGCCAAAAGGCAAGCCCCACGGCTGCCAGCACCCAGATCGCCGATGAAGGCTACCAGTCTACTGCACCGTCTACCGCCAAAAGGCAGTTAGCAGCTGCTGCTGTGTAGCAATGCAGTCCCACGTCTGCCGGCACCCAGAGGACATATGGTGATGGTGAGCTCAGCTGAGCTGAGCGGGCTCCATGCTTGCCGTGGTATGTTGTCTGCACAGGTAACCCAGGTAAAAAGGCGCGAATCTATTGTCTGCCGTGGCTGTGACGGGGGAGGGAGGGGCCTGACGACATGTACCCAGAACCGCCCGCAACACTGTTTTGCATCATCCGGGCATTGGGATCTCAACCCAGAATTCAAAGGGGCGGCGGAGACTGCGGGAACTGTGGGATAGCTACCCATAGTGCAATGCTCCGGAAGTCGACGCTAGCCTTGTACTGTGGACGCGGTCCGCCGACTAGAGCACCTAGAGCATTTTATTGTGTGGACACACACAATCGGCTGTATACAACCGATTTCAATAAAACCGGCTTCTATAAATTCGAACTAATTTCGTAGTGTAGACATACCCTGGGTAGTTCAGCCATGTTGGCTTTTGTTATTTTAAGCCTCAGGGTTGTCTATCAAATTGAGCTTCTTTGTTTAAAACTCTCATCTCAGACTCTTCTCTCTTTAAACGGAGGCTCACTGACAACATCAAGAAGGGGAAAGGGAATTCAAAGCGGAGACCTTTGGCTAAGGGGGTTGCTTTTCTGGAATCAGTCAGCCAGTGGGGCAGCTACAGTGATTCTACTGGGAGGAAAAGTGGGTGGTGGGATATGGGAATTCTCATACCCTAGCAGATCAAGCATTTTCTAGTAAAGGTCACTGGTGCTCTCAGAGTCCGCCAATAGGTGATTAGAAATATTTTGGCCATAGGTAAAAAAGATTCCATAGTTTTCAGATGCCTGGGAACTGTACTTTTCGGGGATTTAGAATACTTCCTTGTTTGAGATTCCTGAAATTGTGGCTCCACCTCTAGTGACAACAGCTGCAGGATGCACTGTGATTAAAGAATATATTATTGCTGTAGCCATTGACTCAGCCTCTGTTCTCATCAGCCTCCTCGTGGGAGTGGCATAGATGAGATGCTCTATTTATGCAAAGATTTGTTGACACCTATGCCTTGCCATCTGGGTGCAAAACTTCAGGGGGAAAAGGCACATACAGTGCATATCACTCACAGAGGAGTCAGAACAAACCATGCCGCACCATACATTACCATTCACAGCTCCCTGATACACAACTCACATTACCAAGAATTCAGAAAAAAGTGTTCTTTGCCATCAAATGAAATCCAGAGCAAAGAACTGCTGCTCACACGTAGTCCCCAATGGTTCAATTTGAGGCACTTCCAACAAGAGCACCTCAGTGGGTCTCTACGTTGGAGACAGGGCCTGGAGAAGGGGCAGCTTCTCAGATAGAGAAACCCAGATCCAGAGCTCTAGATTGAATTGAACCCAGACGTGACTCAGATGCCAAGAAGAGAGAGTTTCTTTGGGGCATTTGAAATACATTACAATTTAGAACACCCCCCCACCTCTGGAGGCAAGAATTTATGAAATCAGATGACAAATTAATGCTCTCTTCAGCTGCCCTGGATACTCCCACTTTTTTGGCAAGCACCATCTATTTTTGAGTTTGCACAGCCCCCAGTGGGCCCCTCTGAGCTCCTGTAACATGGTACACTGGCACACTTTCAACTACCAGGGACATTGCCACCATTTGCATAAACCATAGATGAATTTATCCCTGTGTTGGTGACACAGACTTTATAAATAGAACTTGTGTGTATTTGTTATTCATACTTTTTTTTTGGGGGGGGGGAGCACCACATTACAAGTATGATCAATTACAAATACTTAGTGAATAGTATTATTCCTGGTCCATGACTAGGGCACACTATGGTAATACAAATAACTAATAATAATATATGTATGAAATAAATGCAAATGGAATATTCATGGCACCCTCCTATCTCTGTTTACATCTGCTGTAATGATTACTTGTTATTTTGTGGCTTATTGGCAGATTTGGGGGCACTGGCTGCTGGTGATTTTCTGCTCTTTATGATTCTGTATTTCAATTTCTAGTTATTTATTGATTTGGGGTGGTGGGTTGCACAGCCATGACAACACCCCTTTATTTTAATTTAAATTAATATACATCATACAACACCTTCTTCTCCCTAGCAATGAGAGCGAACACTCCACTGCAGACACAACTGCCTCTCTGCCAAAAAAACAAGACGTGTGGGGCTAAGTGATTCAGCATTCCTGGTTGCTTTAGAGTTATGTTACAGAAGCTGCACAAGGGTGAGACTGCTACCACATCTCTCTCTCTAACCAAAATATACCTTTATTGCTTCATTCTTCAGGGCTGAATGCCTGAGGTGCTGAGTGCCTCCTCCATGCCAATTGGAGCCCAAGGTTCTTAGCATCCCACAGGAACAGGCCCCTAAATGTGATTCTTGAAGAAAGGCAGCAGTATCACCTGCTGTTCTTCGCTTGGCCTTAAGACTGCAGTGGGGGCCTGTCTCTGGGTGCTGGCAGGAAGTGACAGGAAAAAAAGCATATATGGGAAGGGAAAGAGTGACTCTCACACACACACACACACACACACACACACACACACACACACACACACACACACACACTCTCTCGCTCAGATTTGGGCTCAGCCAGATACAGCCTTTTTTTCTGTGTAATCCCTGGAGACACCACACATGAATAGTTCCAGCTCTTTGTGTACATGGTTTGTTACCTTGAGGATGTTACATATGGTATTTGCTATAAAATGGAATGCTGGAAGGCCTGAAGTGATGTTTATTTTCCCTTTCAAAGCAAGCTAATCTATATTCATTATAGTGCTCGAATCTAGCAAGACTTCAAGGTATATCTTTAAATTAGAAAATAGAAGGTTTATGTTATTATGTAGCTCATTCAACTGCCCCCTGAGGCTGTGAGCTCACAAGCTAAGACGGGGTGTTTCCAAGCAAAACCCATGATGCTATAGGAAGTACTGTTGTGAACTCACTATGTAGCATTCAGGGCCGGCTCCAGGCACCAGCTTAACAAGCAGGTGCTTGGGGCGGCCAAGGGAGAGGGGCGGCACCTGTGGCAATTCACGGGCGGCAGGTCTCTCACTCCCTCTAGGAGCGAAGGACCTGCCACTGAACTGCCGCCGCCGATCGCGGCTTTTTTTTTTTTTTTTTTTTGCTTGGGGCGGCAGAAATGCTGGAGCCGGCCCTGGTAGCATTCTTTCCCAAGTCAGAACGTACCGGTACCCAGATGGCCATGTCTTTTGCATGGCCATAAAACGAAGGGCCTCACACTTGTGGTCAGTAGCAGTCCGACAGCACTTTTGATAATGTGTTCTGACCACAGCCCAACATGGATGATTGCATTCTTCCTGCTTACCTTTCTTCTGCACGTTCAGCTGCATACAGTATTCTTTTTCACTTCCTATCCTAAACTGTTGTGTAGTGGAGCTGTGCATTTCCACCCTAGAGCAGGCTGCATTTCAGTGGTCTGAGATGTGATTGTTGTGTGCCATATACACCTTGTAAAGCAATTTGGGATCTAAGTCCCCATACAAATCTAAGGTCTTAACATTACATTTGTTTCTAAAATGTAACTAAATGATAACTAAATGTCCCCTTTTAATTAAACTTCTGAAAGCTCCGAGTGAAGAGTGGGGGGGGGGGGGGACACAAATAGAGAGTGAAATCCTAGCCTCATTGAGGCCAATGGCAAAACTCCCTTTGACTTGAGTGGGATTAAGATTTTACCCAAAGTTGTTCTATAACTTTTCTAAGAACATGTAAGAACTTCCCAGAAAACCCATGTTAGTCAGCAAAGGAGCCTGTAAGAGTGAATTGTGATGACATGGAGAAGGTGCAAGGATCTGCCCCATTTGGGCACACGTCACCCAGCGCAGGCTATGGAGTGATCACATGAATCCTGGAAAACTAGTTCAACAAAGACTCCTGTATCTGTCTTTTAAGATGTAATTTTAACTAGGAACACCAGGAACAAACTGCCACAGCTTAAAAGAAGCCAGACCAGCACTGCCAGCACCATGTACTTCTGACAGCTTAATCTGAAGAACAACAACTCATTCATACCTTTGCTTTAGGAATCAGATTTTTCACTCGACCTGTATCAGCCAGACAACTGCTTTGTTCTTCTGGTCTCTGACAGACTTAGCCATGGATTTCAATGGAGTCTTTGGCAGTTCATTTACCTTAGCAATATATTTGTTCACCAAAGCCCTATTTCTGTACCAAAAAGTCACTGGTATCCCTGTGAATGGCCCAAAGTGATGCCTCAACCTTCACTAATTTGGAACCCTTTATTTATATATGTATTTTTTAGGCTATACTGACATCTGCAGGTACATAATAATGGATTTTGGAAAACAGTTGAAAACCCAGGCTCTGGATGGTTTGCAAAGAAAATGATGCTGGTATTACTCTGCCCAAAGGAGGTACATTGGCACTGCATGTTTCCACAAGAGGGTGCTATGTATTTTAATGGCTAAGCCTTACTACTAAACCTTTGCTAATACTGTAATAGCAGACTTCATTACTTTTTGCTGATGGAATCATTCTTATGCCAGTTAGCCACATCAAGCCAACACAGCAAAGCCCTCTCAAACTGCAGACATTAGTCTGTGCATTCAGGATTATCAGAGAATTACACTATGCAGAATTTCCAATGGCCAATACATGCATTCACTTATTATTAAACTGCTGCCATAGAAATGTACATGTTTTAAGAAAAACAAAAGGCTGCAGGTGAGAATGAGTCTAATAAACTAATGTCTGCTATTATTTGTGCTCAGAAATGCTCATAATAAATTATGTTTAGCCAGAATATAATTCACTTAGTGACTGGCTCTAAGTTCCACAGCTCTTTTTAATAAAGAAAACATTTAAATTTTTGTTAAGGATAACGCTAGAGCACAGCAGAATACCATAGTCAATCAAAGAGCAATTTTAAAAAACGCAATGATATCCCAGATAACACATTAGAACATATTTTAAGATTCAGATTAAAAAGTCCAGTTGCCAACACAGACTGACTTCTGGTCAGGTTTAATTTGCATGCCTAGTAATTACATGACAAATAAATCTATCAGCCCTTGATATCATTATTGTGGTAATACTTTTGTAAAGATTAATTGTTCTTGGACAACTTCTCTGCAAGGTAAACAAGAAGTGTCTTCATTTTTCCCAAGTTGTTTTTAGTCTTGTAAAAACATTGTGGCCAATGCAAGACTTTCCGTTTAAGTTCATCCTTAAAGTATTCCAAGGTATAGGGAGTCCACAGCTATTGTTCTACTTCCAGGTATTCTTGTACCATTAAAAAAAAATACTTTAGTTTTACAGAGCAACTCATTTAGGCTGCTGTTGATCTGTCTTATTGGTAGATAAAAATCCAGACTGTCTCCTTAGCCCATTGCTCAATGTGACCCAAGTGCAGATACACCAGCATCCAAGGGGGCAGCAAAAGAGGAATTAGACAAGGAATCTCAGCATGAATAGACTATACTGAGGCAAGTTCCACTCTATGCTATTAAAAGAGTTCCTCCTCTTTCCTAAGCATTAAGGGTCTGCTCTCACCGAGGTGAATGTGGGGGCGTCCAACTGACTTCATTAGGAGCAAGGGGTGTCCCAAAAGAAGCTGCTTCTATAATGATAAGGCACCAATACAATAAGGTGCAGTTCCCAAATACATCCATGCAAAGTAATCCTGCCAGCATGCATACAGAACAGGAGAGAGGAAGGGAATAAAAGACATCCTGTGGTGTTATCCTAAGGGCCAAATCCTAATCACTTTACTCACATGTAGTCCCACTGGCTTCAATCAGACTATTTGAAGAGAACAGGATTTTGACTCTAAATGGATAATAGTAGGATATTAGTCTACCTTTCCCTTATAACGAGTATTATATTTGAGTGCTGTGCTAGTCATGAGAGCAAGGATATCAGTTAAGAATTGTCTTTGGTTGTTGAATTTAGAAGGGCTCATCTATCCACGTGTCCACGGAAGATTAACAGAGGTGGTGTTTCCTTTGTGAAGAATGGGGCAGCCCTCTGCTGTGCTCCTTGTTTCATCTACAGAACTCTGGGATGCTAGCGTTCTCCATTTTGTAGGTGCATAGAAGGAAGGCAGAAAGATTAACGATTATAGTGATATTATCTGTACAATGCTGGGAAGGCCCACACCAGAATCCTGGCCAAGACTTTGGAACAATTGAAGAAGAATCACAGCCAGGTTTTTCCACTGCTATCGGTGTGTGTAGAACATTGGCTATCTAAAGATCAGAAGTGTAGATACTGAAGTGCACAGACATGAAGAATAAAGCTCATAGCTTCAGTAAGAACTCAATATTGAGTCTCCCTTCGATTCAAAGACCTACCAGTAACCTGGTACACAGCACAGTCCAGGTCTGTACTGTAAGGCAGTGGTTCTCAACTAGGGGTCCAGGGCCCTCTAGGGAGCCTCGAGCAGGTTTCGGGGGGGGGGGGCACCAAGCAGGGCCAGTGTTAGACTTGCTGGGGCCCAGGGCAGAAAGCTGAAGTTTCACAGTGTGGGACTGAAGCCCAGGGCTCCCAGTCCTGTCCCTTGGAGCTGAAGCCAAAGCCTGAGCAATTTAGCTTTGTGGGGACCCCTGTGGCATGGGGCCCTGGGCAATTCCCCTGCTTCCTACCTCCTAATGCTGGCCCTGGCTTTTATATGCAGAAAAACAGTTTTTGTGACACTGGTGGGCCGTGGAGTTTTATATCCTGGGAGGCGGCGGGGGGGGGGGGGGGGGGCTCATAAAGAAAAAGGTTGAGAACCTCTGCTGTAAGGGTATGTCTTCACTGCCAAGTCTACATGGGCTCTTACTTGGGTATTGCCCCTAGCCCCCCCTCCCACCCACACACACAGCCCTGTCATCTGAGTTTTAGTGTTGCTTTCAACCCAGGCTAGCTGGCCTGGCTGGGGGTAAAGGCTAAAGCTCAGGGCGTGCTTTCGCTCATTCTGGTTACACACCCATTGTGTAGTGAGGACACAAGCTAAACCATTCAAAACCTGATACTCCTCCAATGCCTACCCACAATTCACCCGCAGGACATCCAGAAGGACAATGGCTGAGCAGCACAAAGTACCATGGACTATGCCCTCAGAATGCCTAACACCACAGAGGGATGAGTGCAAAATTAGTAAGGACACAGTAACTCAGGTATGGCTTTGTTGTGTGTGACTGTTCACTCGTGAGCTAGGCTCAAGACAAACCCAGATTGAGAGGATGGAATCATAGATGGCATTTGAGACATTCCCAGGTCACTGCTATACATTGATAGAAAACTGCCCTCCTCTCGTCATTTAGTTCTCCCAGAGGGGATGAGATGAAGTATAGGGATAGTGTTTGGAGTAGAAGTTCCTAAGTGCTATTGCTGCTAATTACCATTACGTCTAAGCAGCCACAGCACGCAGCGTAGCTGACAACCATGACGACTGGAGTGGCCAATAAACAGAAGCATTTCACAGACAAGCAGGAAAAGAAAGAGTCCAGTTCTCATTTGAAGGCCCTGTCGCACCATTCCCCCAAGATCTGCACAAGTGTTTTGTTTGGAACCTGCGCAAGCAACTCTCCCAGCTTGAGGTGACACATTCTGGCTGGGGGCCCTTTGCACTAGCAGCAATAATTGACAGCACTTTGAAATTGCAGCTTGGGCTGGAGCTTGGGCCCTGAAGCCTGGGGAGAGGGGTGGGCTTCAGAGCCCGAGCCACCACTTCAAAGCGCTGTCTGCACAGCTACTTTTAGAGTTCTAGTGTGAGCCCTGCTAGCCCAAGTCTGTCCAACAGAGCAGGGAGGCTCACTCCGGTGAGCTCCAAAATACTGCACAGACGTACTCAAAGAGAGTGTAAATTATTTGACAATCAGGGCCCAAAACCTTTAAATGTGATTGAGAGACAATTCCCTGCTTTTCCTGTTGTGCAATCCAATGCAGAAATATGAAGTCAGCCCCAATAAGAGAGATGGAATTCTTAGGATCATAAATAATCCACTGCTTTTGGCAGTAGAAATAACTCCTCACAGAACTTTTAAACAGAGTTTTCTGTCATTTCAGTACGTTGGGAGAATTCACCGTGTGCAGTCATCCCCACAGAGTCGTGCAGTGTCACAATTTGTACTTGAACCCATCTGTAACCCTTCTGTCAGATGGAGATGGCAGAAACAAGGTTTCAATATCTGGGGTTCCTCTTAACAATATTAAAAAAAAAAAAAACAGCTCAAGCCCCCACCTGGTAATGTGGGGAAACAAACCACCATTCTGGGTCCCTCTAAGAGGCAATACTTCCCCACTCACAAGCACTGAATCTATATATAACAAAAGAAAACGTTATTAAAAGGGAGAGGGAATCCAACAATAACAAGAAGGGCTTCTTCAGGTATGTTAGCAACAAGAAGAAAATCAAGGAAAGTGTGGGCCCCTTACTGAATGAGGGAGGCAACCTAGTGACCGAGGATGTGGAAAAAGCTAATGTACTCAATGATTTTTTTGCCTCTGTCTTTACGCACAAGGTCAGCTCCCAGATTGTTGCACTGGGCAGTACAGCATGGGGAGAAGGTGACCAGCCCTCTGTGGAGAAAGAAGTGGTTCGGGACTATTTAGAAAAAGTCCATGGGCCCGGATGCGCTGCATCCAAGGGTGCTAAAGGAGTTGGCGGGTGAGATTGCAGAGCCATTAGCCATTATTTTTGAAAACTCAAAAAAGGCTAATGTAGTGCCCATCTTTAAAAAAGGGAAGAAGGAGGATCCGGGGAACTACAGGCCAGTCAGCCTCACCTCAGTCCCTGGAAAAATCATGGAGCAGGTCCTCAAGGAATCAATTATGAAACATTTCGAGGAGAGGAAAGTGATCAGGAACAGTCAGCATGGATTCACCAAGGGGAAGTCGTGCCTGACTAACCTAATTGCCTTCTATGATGAGATAACTGGTTCTGTGGATGAGGGGAAAGCAGTGGATGTGTTATTCCTTGACTTTAGCAAAGCTTTTGATACGGTCTCCCACAGTATTCTTGCCGCCAAGTTAAAGAAGTATGGGCTGGATGAATGGACTGTAAGGTGGATAGAAAGCTGGCTAGATCGTCGGGCTCAACGGGTAGTGATCAATGGCTCCATGTCTAGTTGGCAGCCGGTTTCATGCGGAGTGCCCCAAGGGTCGGTCCTGGGGCCGGTTTTGTTTAATATCTTTATTAATGATCTGGAGGATGGTGTGGACTGCACTCTCAGCAAGTTTGCAGATGACACTAAACTAGGAGGCGTGGTAGATACACTAGAGGGTAGGGATTGGATACAGAGGGACCTAGACAAATTAGAGGATTGGGCCGAAAAAAACCTGATGAGGTTCAACAAGGACAAGTGCAGAGTCCTGCACTTAGGACGGAAGAATCCCATGCACAGCTACAGACTAGGGACCGAATGGCTAGGTAGCAGTTCTGCAGAAAAGGACCTAGGGGTCACAGTGGACGAGAAGCTGGATATGAGTCAACAGTGTGCTCTTGTTGCCAAGAAGGCTAACGGCATTTTGGGCTGTATAAGTAGGGGCATTGCCAGCAGATTGAGGAACGTGATCGTTCCCCTTTATTCGACATTGGTGAGGCCTCATCTGGAATACTGCGTCCAGTTTTGGGCCCCACACTACAAGAAGGATGTGGAAAAATTGGAAAGAGTCCAGCGGAGGGCAACAAAAATTATTAGGGGTCTGGAGCACATGACTTATGAGGAGAGGGTGAGGGAACTGGGATTGTTTAGTCTCCAGAAGAGAAGAATGAGGGGGGATTTGATAGCAGCCTTCAACTACCTGAAGGGGGGTTCCAAAGAGGATGGAGCTCGGCTGTTCTCCATGGTGGCAGATGACAGAAGAAGGAGCAATGGTCTCAAGTTGCAGTGGGGGAGGTCCAGGTTGGATATCAGGAAAAAACATTTCACTAGGAGGGTGGTTAAACACTGGAATGCGTTACCTAGGGAGGTGGTGGAGTCTCCTTCCTTGGAGGTTTTTAAGGCCCGGCTTTACAAAGCCCTGGCTAGGATGATTTAGCTGGGAATTGGTCCTGCTTTGAGCAGGTGGTTAGACTAGATGACCTCTTGAGGTCCCTTCCAACTCTGATATTCTATGATTCTATGATTCTTTTTTTGGGGGGGGAGGAGGAGGAAGGGAAACACAACCACTGACTGAAAACACATAATGATAAGCAAACACCCACCTCACACTACAGTGGGCAGTGCCCTTTGCCTCAGTTTCCCACCTTGCAGTGTGAAGTCCAACGAACAAATGTCCCTTTAATGTGGCACTCCCCTTTTCCTCTACTGCACCCCACTCACAGTTGTTTGCCTTACTCAGTGAAGACACAGAGTTCAATGGTACATTCACACAGGTCCACCGCCCATCCTTGAAAAGCATGGGGGGTCATCAAGCAATGCCTCCACTAGATCATTGCTGCCATTATCTCTGGAGCTTCCACAATGCCATGTTCTGAGGTTCCCACACCTAACACAGCTCTTACTAACTTCATTGGGTAGCAGGAACCACTGTGCTACTGAAAAAAAGTGAGGTTTTACCCACGAAAGCTTATGCCCAAATAAATCTGTTAGTCTTTAAGGTGCCACCAGACTCCTTGTTGTTTTTGCCTCTTTGTTGTCTTTCACTGCAATGCTGTCCCCAAACCAGGTCTAAGACTTAGCCCCTTAACCAGTTCATCAGTAATTTTAGCACTAACAACCACTGAACAGAAACAAGGACCCTTAATAGAGTTCAATCACCTGTATTCTTTATCACCAGAGAGAGAAGGGTCAAATGGTGTTTGGGACTCTTTAAGCACAGTCTACACCCCCTTCTCACTATCAGTGGGATTTGGCATTCTTACCCCTGATTAGCAATGAGGCTCAGTTTAGGGTGACCCCCTCAATCAGGGCATGCTATGTAACAGATCTGCTGCCCTTTACTCACATAGGAAGGATAACATTTCATTATCCCTGCATTAATACCAAAGTGAATTCTAACTGTAAACCAGCCAAAGTTGATCACTTTGGCAAAGCAGGCCTGTCTGCTGAACACCTAGGCACATTAGGTGTGTCTATGTAAATATGGTCTGCTCCTGAAGTCTTTTCCCCCAGCGCATCAGTAGATGTGAGAGAAGAGCTCATTCAGAGCCTGTTTACACATCTTTAATAAAACCATATAGGATTGCTTGTCCTGAGGTCTTTAAAAGGTCTTTATATTGTCTGTGCATCTTTATTTATCCAGATATCTCTGTGACTGGCTACATATTTAGCACATTTTAAAGGCAGTGTAATAGGTTTTAAGCAGCACTTAGAAATCAGATAAAACTTTGGAAGAAGAGTTGCAAAAGCCACATAGACAGCAGGCCAGCTCTGAAGCTGGGAACTTTCCAACTGCTAACAAATGCACTGTCAAAACAAGCTACAGGTAAACAGCACATAAAGCAGGTGAAAAATGTGATTGCAAGGGGTGTGATGACAGTTCTGTTTCCATAATACATTAATCTCAAGGTACTTGAGCATCTGTTATATATTTAGTTTTTTCCTGCTATTTTAAAGACAATAAAGCAGGTGAGCATCACTTACACCCAATAGACCATATGTTAAAAAGGTGCTGGGAAGTGCAGTCAGCATGAAGGAAAGTGCTGTGGCTTCTGAGAGACACAGTATGTTAGAAATGAATTGTTAATTCGGCTGGGACTCCTGTTGAGAGTGAACTGTATTCCTTATTTTACATGACTAAACACTAAAACACTGTTTAGAATCCTATCTCATTAGCCTGGGTAATCTGAAATCACACACCCATGGTACACCAAAACAGCCTCTGGAATAGACTCCTCTTTCAGGACCCAATCTTGCTCCCATTGAATTGAATGAGACTCGAACCCCTGACTTTCATGGGAACAGGATCAAGTCAGGGGTTCGAGTGTTTCTCCTTCAACAACTAGTGGCCTCATTGCTCTCTTGCTGTACAAAGACTACAACTCCCTGCACTAAGTGTCATTGATGTAGGATGCCACGCACAGGTCTCAATAGGTTAAAGAGCCTTTCAGTTTCCATCTACAATGGAGAGGTAGCAGGATATAGCATGGAGGAGTCTAACTGCTCCAGCCCAAGAGCCAAGTACATTATTTCTAACTGTCAAGGGTCCTCAGCCTAGAGGAGAGGGGCTGGTTAAAGCTGCCATTCCACTCTCCTGTCTAAGTTATTAAGAAAACAAAATTGGGAGCCTAGAGGGAGCTTCCCCACTCACATCTCTAACACCAAACTTTATGTAAGTGGGGGAATGGTCCCGCTATTGTCAAGAAGTTTCCTGGCTTATAAATTACTCCGGTGAAGAGGGCTAGCAAAAGGATCTGAGTCCTCGCTCCCACTCCCTTTACTCAGAGGCCTGCCTGACCTCAAGGGCTCCCCTTCCACTCTCCTGTGTCACAGAGTCCTCGTAACCCCAACAAGGCTGGGCCCAGGACTCCTGGGGGGCTTGACCCCCAACCTTGTCGTGGTCACTTAGGACAGGGGCTAGAGTGTCCCCACTCTGGGGTGCCCTCTCTGCACTGGATGCTTCCCTGACCCACTGATCATTACATAGAGTTCAAAGCAAATACAATTTATTAAACAGCAACCAATTAAAAAAAATAAGGAAAAAATGGGAAAGGTTAAATGAAAACACGTCACCCCGCTCTATGGCACGGGGACATCACAACCAGTGTCTCTGGACTGTAGGGTGACCAGATGTCCCGATTTTATAGGGGCAGTCCCAATATTCGAGGCTTCATCATATATAGGCACCTATTACCCCCCACCCCATCTCGATTTTTCACATTTGCTGTCTGGTCACCCTACTGGAACGTAAGGGAGGTTCAGTCTGTGCCACACACGTCCCAGGCCTCCTTCCCAGACCCTGGCTGTGCTGCAGGGATGCTGCAGGTCAGACACTTGCTCTGGCGGTGGCTCCGTGCCCTCAGGCTCTAGGTGGCAGGACCCTTCTTCCCAGCACTAACCCTGACAGGCCAGGGTTATGAGCCCCCTCCAACTCTGGCCTGCAAGACCCCTTGGCTGATGGCCTCTCCCTGCCCAGGGCCCCCCTCGCTCTCCCCAGCTGCTCACCACATGTGGCTCCGGCTCCACTCTGCCTCAGCACTGCTGCTGCTGTTCTCCCTCCAGCACAGCTCCCTGGGCTGCGCCTCTGGCTCTGGCTGGTGCAGCTCTCCTCAGCTCAGGCGCCTTCCCCCGGTTTGCTCTGGCTCTTGCTGCTGGTCTCTCCTTAACTCAGCCCCACTCTGGCCCAGGCAGCTCCAGCTCACACGGAGGACGGGACCACGGCCTCCCGACTCCCTCATTGGCCTGCCTGCCCTGTCCATCAGCTACAAAGCCCTTTGTAGTTTTACAGGCATGCAATCATTGCAAGACCCTATCTACTTTTCCCATTGGTGCTGGGGACTGCCAGTCCCAGGGTCCTGATTTCTCATTGGCCTTTCCGCTTTCTTTTGGTACTGGGAGAGGGCCAACCAAAACAACCCACCTAGCATCAGTAAGGGGCCAACAGTCTCCTTACGTTTGGGTTCAAAGATGCTGAGCTGCATTTTTAGAGCAGCAGCTAGGCTTGGAAAGGGAAAAGGTGGCTTCCTTTTAAATATTGCTTTAACTCCCCCACATCCCTCAGAAACATACCCATCTCAGTCTTCTTCCCCAAAGTATCTGCTGGGAAACCCTCCTCCTCAACTCTAAGTGAAACAACTGCTTCCTTTCCAAGCAATCCCAGCCTTGCCTCCTCCAACCCCCCACCTCTCCTATTGCCACCTCCGTTCCCAGGGACAGAACCTAACCCCCAAATCTCTTCCTCCTCCCACTCTGTGCTCCTCAGGTACCCCTCAACCCCCAAAACCCCACCCTTCTGCATCCATTCCCCCATGCTGCCCCATCCCCAAATCAATTCTTCTTTCCTCAGATTAGTTCACATCAATTACTGAGGCCTACAACCCCCCCCCCCCCAAAAAAAATCAATTGCTGCTGCTCCCTATCTGTTTTTGTGGGACCTGTATTGCTGCTACTCCTCTTCCTAGTGCTCTGTTGTGGGAGCCCCAGTTCCTCCTACACCAGTTGCTTGATAGCTTGCTCCCTCCTCTAAGGAAGGAAGAGTACATGGCTCCAGACCTTTATTCTCTCACTGCTCTCTCCCCTCTTCTTAAAGGAGCAGCAGGCAGCTCAGAGATGGCTTTAATCTTTACCACCCACTCCCTTCCCCTGCTGAAAAAAAACAAACAAACCCACGCTACTGGGGTGCACACTTCCAATTCATAATCTGTTACCAATACATTTTTTTCTTATTATAATGCAACCCTTCTTGAGGGACCCACCCAAGACCCTAAAATACACCAGGGCCCGGGCCCACCAGGTTGGGCACCTCAGAGTAAAGAGCAGAACAAAAGACTGGGACTGAGGAAGCGGACCCTGTGGAGGGAATCTTGGCATATAAGTCTTTTTATAATTTTTAAAATAATGTAATTTTTAAGTTTTAATATGTTATTATGCTATACTGCCATGCTAGCTTCTGTTCCAGGTCCTCCATGGCCTCAGCCATTGTAGGCGGATGACAGGTAGAAGCTTTTCTGAGTCTTAGCTCCCAACCTGTTTGCCCACCCCGTACAATGATAGCTTTCCAAAATGATAGCTATTTCAGCAGGGCGAACAACCTTCCATCTCAGGCTAAGCCCCAACTACCATTCATCTTCAGGGCCATGGTGCGGAAGACACACGCCATTGTATCTGTTTTTTCCCCTCTTCCCTCAGCTATCCTGCCTGCAAATGGCACCACCTCCCCACCTCCATTTGCTAACTCAAAATGGCAGCCAGCAGCCTCTATTCCACCTCCTCCTGTAGCAGATCCAGATAAGGAAACATTCTTTTGTGCAAATGCAAAATAGTTTACTGAGACTATGATAACAGGAAAAAAAGTCTGGTTGGTGTTCTGAGTGTACATGAGGTAGACATGGACATTGCCTGAGGCATTCACTCTTACCAGGCTGTAAGAATGTGTGTGTTACAGGGCATTTATACATCAGTGGGGATCCGTACCCTTTGTAGCTTTACAGGCATGCAGTCATTGCAAGACCCTATCTACTTTTCTCTGAACTTTCAACATATCTGTAGGAGAGATAAAATAAAATCAAAGACTGCGAAATTGCTCAGTTTTTATGCTCAGAGATTATGAGAAACAGCAGCACAGCTAGCAACTTTCTTCCGCTTCTGCAGCCCTTATGGGGGCACCAGCTTGGTGAATAACTTCCCAGTGTATATACGGTATATTTTTTTCCTAAAGCTTCTCATACCCCCTAGAATACATTCCGCATCCCCTGGGCACACACCCCCCACACTTTGAGAACCTCTTCTCTAGACAATACAGGCTACTGGGAACTACAGCAACTCCTCCCTGCTGTATCCCTGCGGGTGCTCCTGGAAGCCATACCCCTCACTCTCACAAATATAGTTCAAAATTCAATATGCTGCTATGATCTTTGGGAATTTTTTTCCTGATGCTTCCAATCTATTCCACAAATAGCAAAATCTGCCTTTCAAATGGCCAAATGCACACTCCACTGTCATTCTGCAACGTCCGAGGCAGTATTTAAATAGTTCCTGTCCAAGTGGCCTGTGAATGGCTTCATTAACCAGGGAGCAGAGGATAAGCCAGTTCTCCCAGCATCCACATGATTAGTGTCCATAGTGTGCTCAGGGCAAATAATCAGGAAAAGCTAGAAGCTCACTTTTTAAAAAATGACAACTGAAACTCTGGAGCACAACTGACAAGCCTGTCTGTGCAAAATTTTCAAAGGTATCCACTAATTTGTGTGTCTAAATTGAGACACCTCTCACTTAATTTTCAGAGGTGCTGAGCGTCTGCAGCTCCTCTGAAGCCCATTGGGATTTGTAGGCTGAAAATCAATCTGTCAGTGTCTGAAATTGGGCACCCCCCAATGAGGTGTAACCTACATGCTTTATACTGCAGCATGTGATCAATTGCCCCCTCCACAAAGAAAGGGGGAGAAACAATGAGAGGAAACATGGATTTTTGTTTGAAAATTCTGTCTCTGCACATTTCCAGGGCAAGGTGATTCAACAAGAAGGGCCCAGAAACATCCAAAATGGAGCGTGGTAGTTACTAGCTATGCTTTGTAGCTGTTCTGAATCTGTATGGGAAGGTTTCAATGTAGACGAAGAATCTTGCAGGTCCTGCACATATTCACCATTTGAGATATGAACCAACCATAGCTATGGGTTGGGAGGAAGAAGGTTATAAACACAGGATTTCAAGACAGCCCTGTGGACGTAGTGTCTGCCTGATGCAGGTCCAAGAGATGTGTCTGCTTTGAGGGCTGGGTCCCAATCCCTGTACCACTTTGGACACAGGCTGCAGATGTATGTTTTACCAGCAATGGAGGAGATCTGTCAGCTGGAGTGAGGTTAGCTGTGGAGATCCCCAGATTCTTTGTTTGTTGAGAGTGTTCTGAAGAGTTTGGAAAAGAATTGAGATGGGGCCATTCTTCCCAAGAGTCCGGGTGGCCGACTACATACTATGGTCACACTATGAAGACTGAGAAATAATGTCTGAAAGAAGATGAGAGAGGAATGTGTTTATATGTGTGTGCTGAAGTACAGAAATGTAAATATTATGTTGAAACCTTGGATTTAAATTTATGTAACGGCAGCAAAGGGGGAACCCTGTATAACAAACACCAGTAGATTTACTGCCTAATAGCTTTTGTTTAAAAACTAAGCATAAGTATTCCAAATACTACTTACAATGCTTTTGGCGTGCATTAAATGTTCATGTACTAAGGCCTGGTCTACACCTAAAACTTAGTTCAATGTAGCTACATTGCTCAGGGCTGTGAAAAATTTCATGCCCTTTGTGACGTGGTTAGGTCAACCTAACCATCACCATAGATGCAGCCAGGCTGACAGAAGAGTTCTTCCATTGACCTTGCTACCGCCTCTCAAGGGGGTGGATTTACTGCAGCAGAAGATAGTGGCATAGCTGCTTGAAGTGTAGATATGCAATAAGAAACTGTACGGTACTCTCTTTGTAGCTGACTGGGAGCTATTAAACCTACCTGTCAGGGTTTTACATGCCGTAGTGCTGAGATTTTAACTCTGTACAAGACAGATTTTAACTCTGAAAATACAGAACTCTGGCTTGCACTTCATCAAAGAGATAGATAAACAGGAAGAAGCAAGGGGAGTGTAATGGAGTGACACATAATTGCCTCTGCCTTCCCCGTCCCATTACAAAGGCATTCAAAATTAGATGACACTTGTATAGGTGAGTCTCTTCTTTGGTATCCCTATCTGTAAATGGGTATCATAATGTCCAGATTACATGACTATTTTGTCAGGCAGACAGATATTCAGAAGTTGGAGGATGGATTGCTCCAGTGTTCAGTGGAGCAAAATGCCGCAGGTACAAGTCTGATGTGTTACTGAGAAAGCTCGATTCATTCCTGCAAACAATTCAACTGATCATGTAGGGACCCCTTTCTGTGGTGAAAGGTGTTACATTGAAGCAGACCTTGACACTGAAGCCTAGACAAGGTACAGCAGGGGTAGTGACAGTTCAAGCTCTTCCATACCCTCCCCACCTGCAACCCTCAATCCTGATTTAGAGGGACCTCTACTTGGGGAGAGACGGTAGATAAAACAATATCTCTGGACCATTTAATCCAAGAGTGGCCTGGTGTGGCTGTCAACAAAGGCACCAGTTAGTGCAGATTGCAATGGTGGTTAATGAAGTAGGGCTATTCCTGTCAGAGCATAAGCACGCATTTGCCCCTACCTCTTCCAGCTGCCTCACAGACACACAAACGGTTTACAACCCCTCAGGCCCATGGGCCACATCCCTCATGCTTCTAGCTGTGGAAAACTAAATGAGAACATTCTTTGGAGCCATTTCTGAGTCAACCACAGGGGGTAGGCTGATTGCCTGATGTATCCAGTGTCAAAGGCAGTGAACAGGTCCCCATTATGCCTGGGGAGTTATTCACTCTGGCAATTTTTCAAGAAAGGCAGATCTTGAGACCAGAGGCATTTCTTGCTTCTGGCAGTCCCAGGCATGCACATAAGGCATGCTGGCAAAACTTGCTCCCTGCTTTCTTGAGCTATGCTGGAAACACAGACCTTTTCTGGGGCTAACTCTGAAAGGCTACAGCAGCTGGAATATCATGTTTCTTCAGCATCAAATATTTGGCAGAGAAGGAATAAAACAGTAAAAATCCCCAACAGAAAGGAAATGCAGGCTTCCAAAGTACTGTTTGCTTTTATGCTGCCTTGTCTCTAGGAGATTCCAGAACTCACAGTCCTATCCCTCAGAGTCCCTCACCTTGACCCGGCCAGACAGGATTAGAATTCATACTATATAGTTGGATTTATTCCTACACATAATTTTAATGGTCCCCTTATGTGGGTGCCCAGCATGAGACACCACAGGCCTGCTTTTCAGAGGTGTTGAATACTCACAGTTCCAGTTGAAGTCACATGCCTTTGCTTCCAGTTGGACATCCAAAATGAGTGGGCACTTTGGATAATTTGGGTTCACCTGTTTATCCTACAGTAGAAACGGGGCACACCTCTCTATAACTTGTCACGGATCCATCCCTTACTGTGAAGTTATGAGTGTCCTAGTGGCATGTATGGGTGTATGTCATATATAGGCCCTTTGCTAGCGACGTCTCAGGACCATAGCTACAGCAATGTAATGGACACAAGAAAGCTTGGCTATGGGTGTTGTGAAAGCATTTATGCTGAATTTCCTGAGTTTAGGTAACAATGCATCTAATGATATTGAAATATCCCTCTCTCCTCCAAGCACACATTCAATGTGGGGCCATTCCCATATCCTGTCCCTTTTGATATCCACCCAAAATGTTCATCGTATCCTATGCCATTTTCCCGTTAGCCCTCTTATACCAGTCCCTGCCAACTCTGACCCTATTCTTTTCACATCCTAAAGTCCTCTTTGCTTTGTTGCTTTTCTTGCCTTCCCCATTCCTCCAGTCTCTGGTGGCTCTGCCTTTCCTCAACGCCCTCCTATGTGTCTCTGCCCAGTTATCTTGATGGTTGTCAAAAGAGGATACTGCTGCTGTCTGCACCTACACTGGGTAGGTAGCTGCCCTCCTTCTAGGTTGCTGACAGGACTTGTAGTTCCAAGAGCAGCATGTGACTTGCCAGCGGTCAGTTAGATGGGCAGATAAACACCTTCAAAAGGAACAGCCACCCACCGCCCTAGCAACACCAGCAAGAGCCTGCTACACTGGAACAGTGTTTCCAGGTTCTGAAGTCCTCTGCTCTCCCTGCTCAGCTGCCTCTATGCAGCAGACCACAGGTGGCAGCTGAACCTTAGAACTTGACTTCCTCAGGCAACTAAGAGTCCCTGAATTCATGGGCACCCCAGTACTGCTGGACGGGATTGACACCCTCTGCTCAAAATCTCAGGGCCTAAATGCTGAGTCCATGGTGCATCCAAGGGCAGAATGTGGCATCAAAGGCGATTTCCATAGATTTATTTACCTTGACTATTTCTCTCTCATTCTCTACTCCCACTAGATCAGGGGCCTGAAGTCTGATCCATGTCATTTTATTTATTTATTTACCTTGTAAGGAAAAGCCTGAAGTGGTTTTTTTTTAAATTGTGTGTGCGCCCTTGAGGAGATTGGTAATGGAAGCACTGGCAGGAGCTGGCGTGTGCTAATTGGGTGGGAGAGCCCCCGCCGCATCCTTCTGAGACACCTCTCCCACAGGAGGCTCAGGCTCTCGAGATGGAGCAATGAGTGTTAATAAATATTTATCAGTGCTGCCATCGTTAATCCATGTCCTTTTTAAATAAAGGACATTAACCTAAATAAAACAGGGGGGAAAGTATGTATATAGAATCGGCAGGAAGCACAGGAGACCCGCAGCAGCATCCCTCCTACACTGAGGTTTTTCTTTATATATAAACATCATAATAAATAACAGGTATTTCAACTCACTGCTATAAATAACATCTCATCCTCATGATTTATACACCCGCTCTAAAGTGATTGGGTTGGAATGAGTCTGCAGCCTGTTCCTATGTGGCATGTGCTCTCCCATTACCTAAGCTTCATTGTTTTTCAACTTTTGATTCCAGTGCTTCATTCGTGGCTTGTTTGCTACTCATTTCCTTCCCATGTCCAGTTCCCCTTATTGCCAGTGTTTCCATTGACTGAGACGACACCTGACGCTGAGCTGATCAATCACTGGTTTCCTTCCTGATGAACTCACCCAGCAAACCCCCACCCGCATCAGTCTACACAGATGTTCTCACTTGTTTTGTTTTCATAGGACTTTAAAAACATTTCAGGTCCATCAACTGCTTGGATAATAAGCATTCAAATCTGGAGCAAATGTGATTATTTTACATCATTGTTTTTGCTTAAAGGGCTCAAGGCAAAGTTCTATTTTGTGTAAACCTAGAGTAATTGCACTGAAGTTGAGTTGTTTATGTAGGGATTGTGGCATGTGTCACGGACTCACAGATCGTGCCCACTCTTGGCCCCGTGCGGTCCATGGGGGGTGCCCCTTTCAGTGCGACAGCCCTTCTCGGGGGTCCACTCTCTCTCGGGGTCAGGCCCCCTCCACCTCCTGAAGCCGCACCTCTCTGAGTCTTAGCACGTCTGTCTCTGCCGTGGGCCCCTTCAGGGAGTCCACTCGCTCTGGACCCCCGGGGCCTCCACCCCCGAAGGGGTTGATGCAACTCTGTTCTATAGACCGGAGTGACTCTCAGCCAGCATAAACAGGAGGATTTATTGAGAGTTGAACACAACACAGGAAACTCTCAGGGCCTCAGGCCTGGCCTCCCTCAGCCTAGCACATCCTAGTCTCTCTGCATCCAGGTGGGCTCTGCCTGCTCCCCCTCTCCAGCCCAGAGCCCCCCTGCTTCCCAGCTGGGCATCTGAGATCCCCGGCCCCACCCCCCGCCTCTGTCCATTGTCTTCTCTCCAGGGAAACAGGGTCGTAAACTGGGGCCTCCTCTCCCCCCTTCTGTCCTCTGGCTGGAACTGGCTGGTTAGGGCACTGGGTCCTCACTCTGCAGCCCATTGTCCGCCCACTGGCCAGAACCGGCTGCGTCTCCTCAGCTGGGCCTCCGGATCACCAGGTCGCCAGGTCACCGGTTGCTGGGGTATCCATCCTCCAGGCCATTGGCTGGGTCCCCAAGTCCTCTCTCCAGTCCTCTGCAAAACAAACTCCCTCTCCCCTCACCTCATTAAACCAGTAACACCCAGGGAAACTGACTCCCACCCCCTCCGCATGCAAACCATTGAAACGCCACAGAAAACAAGAAAACCCCCCTCTTTGTCACAGCATGTATGGGGTGTGACAGATTATTTTGTTTTACGTGTACTGCACCTTTAAAATTTCTAAGATTCTTTTGGCGGCAGCAGCCATTTTATGTTCAGTTCAAATGCAGCATGTTATAGAGAAGACACACAGCCATAAATAGGACAAAGGACTAGAAGGGATCTCATGGGTCATCAAGTCCACGCCTCTGTTACAGCAGGCAATCCTGTCATATAATCAACGCACATGTGTATGAGAGATGAGAGAGCACAATGTGTGAGAGATGAGCAGAGGCATTGTGCTGTCTCAGGCATCCAGGTTTTGCCATTTTCTCTTAATATAAAGCAAAACACACTGGGACTGAAAATATCATGTAGCACTGCTCTTTAGTGTTTGAAGAAAAAAAAAATAAGGGTCCCAGTGGAGTTACCCCAGATTTGCACTGATGTAAATGAGAGCAGAATCTGGTCTTCAGCTGGGAAATGTATAGAGTTTGACTTTTCTAATCACATGTGTAACTTCATATGTGTTACTCCTGATTTACACCAGTGTAATTGAGACAGGCATAAGGCTCATAATGTGGGAAACTTGTCTGTCTGTCCTCATCTCATCTCATCGTTGTTAAACTACACTGGTCTCATTTTAAAACTTCATAGCAATCTCAGCTAGATATGGGGATGGAAGAGAAGAAATCATATCTCAAAACAATAGGCCATGGGTTTACAACCTTTTTCACTCCATAATCCAATACTCAGTCCATTGCAGCCGGTCCTCCTTAAATGCATTGGAGAATCCTTTGCTGGTACTTCAAAGAAAGCGTTGTTGGGTTCTGTGAGGCTCCAAGAGATGCACCCCAGGAATCAGCCCAATGGCTCACCAGTGCTCCTTATGCCTGGTAAGGAGCTGTTATAAGCAACTGAGCAAAACCACTTCAGCAGAAAACTAAAGACAGGGAATGGGGCCAAATTAAGCCCTGGTATTTGTGGACACAGCTCCACTGAAGTTGAAATTGTGCCACTTTATGCCAGGGCTCAATTTATCCTTGTGAGCTCTACAAACAAATGCCGGTGCTCTCCTTGGCGGGAGATGGTGTCACTATCCACTAGCTGAGAACCACTGTCCTAGGATAATACACTAGCTGACTTGCAGTTTCTTGCAAACAAGGAAAACACTGAGGTTTACACGTACTTCCATCCCTTCATTTGAACATCCTGTTTGCTTTCACAGGACAGTATGAACAACGTTCAATTTCTTTGAGCAGCAATAACAATGTATAGAGAGTATGTGTTCTTGTGGCTTCTAAAGTAGTGCCAAACATTGCAAGAGGGGTTGGGGCAACTCACAGCCTGTGAGTTAATCATCAATCTGCAGCTGGACTGTACGTATTGTTACTCGCCTTGCAATAGCCACAAAAGGTTTAAGAATAGAATGAAAACAATCAAACACTGCTTCTTTTCTGTAAGAACACTCTCCATAAAAATACAGTAACTTATGGCTGTACAAAATTTGCCTGCACCATGTCAGTTTAAATCCTTCCTGATGTCCTATGTCATGCTGTAACATGACACCATTTCATGTTGTATCACACTATCTTGGCTAACCCAAGAACCTCTTGCTAGGCTAGGTTTAGCAGCATTAGGGTTTTAACCTCTTCATGGATTTGCCACTAGAGGGCAATGTAATCACAAACACTTAAGCAGGTCCAGTCCATCCTGCAGAAGGCAGTGGGATCCATACACCTTATCTAGTAAATTACAATGCCCTATCTAACATAGCACCACATCCTGGTATAACCTGCCATGACTAACATACCAGTAACACCATGTCATGCAACTTATGCTGGAATTAATGTTTAATGGGCATATTTGTTTTTGAGGTTGCAAGGAGTTTCTAGTGGATATTTATTTAGCATACTTTTGATGCACTGGTTTCTCAACCTAGGGAATAAGTTATCATCCCAGTCTGCCTGGTTGCAAATTCCAGCCAGTTCCTCCGAATATAGAGAGCAGCTGGCTGTAGCTAAATGAATAATACTGTCTAACAAAACAATAGCGCTGGGCCCAACATGTTGCACAGACATCTATTTTGAGTTTTGATATTTAAAGACTTAGGCGGCATGACAGGCACATTTATGGGGCCACAATTACTAGCAGCCTGCAGACTGTGCCTTAGATGTGAACAGATTAACACCTTCATCCCTGCATGTGTCAGATATCCTAGTAACAGAGTTCATCTCTACAAAGAAAGAGTCTCTGAAGGTTTGACAAGTCTCTGTGCTTGTTGTATCTTCATCATCTGCTAGCATGCAGGGCAACTAAGAGCAGAAAGCCTTTGTGTTACAGCAAACCCAGTAAAGAATAATAGAATGAAACATTCTGCCCTTATTTCACTCGATCCTGTGTCTTTTATCAGACGTAACAGGCCAGAAGACCTAACAAACCTTTACCAGCTGTAATTTTCTAATTTCTATGCAAACTCTTGTTGTCAGAAGAATGAATGCATATCCCCAGACACAAACAACACCGTAACCCTTTAACGGCACTTATTGTCTTATGAGAACTAATGGGGAAGATGTCTCATAGTATATTTTTTCAAAACGATGGTGCTCAGGGTTATTTACATGTGTAAATTGACATTTGGTTTATTTTTGGAGGATAATCTTTCTCAGGGCTTTCTGTGATCTGCCTAACTCTAGCTGGGAACTCTTGCAAACACAAACCATGCTGGGTAACTCCTGAATGGGACTGGTGTACTAACACAAGCCACTTCCATTGTTGTGAAAAACCTGCCAGTTTCCATAAATCTCTGATGCAGTGCAATGTGTGCAGGATAGTATTTGATATTACACTGTGGCCCAGTCCTTCAAACACTTTATACCAAACAGTTTCATTGCTTTCAGCAAACTACTGATGGTAGCAAGCATTACACTCAGTAGCAAGTGCTTTGGGGATCAGGCCCTTAGAATATACATGTTATACCATATGATATAATCAAAGAGGATATAAGCAAATATGGAGCGATGCATAAGAAAACAATAGACAGCTTTCGTGGCCCCTTTTGTAAAGCCATGGCAAGTTGAGTTAAGTGGAAATTCCAGATTGGCTCTGCTTTCTCTCTTTTAGAGAGAAATAACAGGGTCTCTGGGAAAACATGTGTATGAGAAGTTGCATGAAAGATAATTTAACATAGCTAGTTAAAGTGAGCAAGATAGTTTAAAAGGAAAACTAAAGTGAGTGTACATCTCTATATCTGAATCGTCTGTGCAATGGGATTTCTTGGCTTCCATCACTTCTAGTATAGAACCAACCTGCAATTTTCAACCCAGCACATTTCTAAGAGCTCACCATGTACTTGAGTATGCAGCAAACATTCACAAATAGGACAAGGAAATTAAACACTAAATAGAAAATCCTGCTTAAAAATATATAATACTCCGCACATTTTGGGCTATTGTCTTAAGATGGCATAGAATAAGGATGCTTTGGTTTCAATGGAACTACTCACATGCTTACTTTTACTCATGGGCACAGAGTCTTTGCAGGCTTGAGGCCACACAGTTTTCTTGGAATTTGGGTAGAGACCAACTCTTCTTATCCTGATTGGAATTTATGTGATACTAAAATCTAAATATTGCCTAACATTATTTATTAATTATTATTTTTATTATTCATGCCACTATGTGGTGCTAGCATCAGTGCTTTCAGCGTTTGGCTGATGCGCCAGGAAAGCCCCTAAATTATCATAAAAACAATTTTTGGAGGCAAATATTAAGACTCAAATTGTGACCTGTTTAAAAAATGAAGTGTGTGCCTGGTACAGCAACAGTAAACATTTCACAGATACTTTAGTGCCATAAGTGAACAACTTCTCAGTCAGGTGAATGACAACATTTAACGTATTCCCATGCATGGCAAGGTGCACTGCTACTTTGAGAAGTACAGCAAACCCTTCCAAACCAGCTGGGCTCTGTGTCTTCTCTGTACAAGAGCTTGCCAGCTGCTGAGACCTCTCAACTCTCCTGGAAGTCAGACGGAGTAGTGGTTGCTCAGCACCTTATAAGATCAGGCCCTGGCAGCATAATTTGTTTTTTGGGTCACAGGTAGTCTTTCAAGGTGCCTGTGTTTTATTAGGTTAGAGTCAGAAATCTAGAAGTGCTGAGAGTCAGTCTCTGTCTATAGAACATGTTCTGTAACCCAACACATAAGATCTATTACTTCTTAGTGATAATATTTGGAGGATTTTAAATATTAGACAAAGTATAATAGTGTTTGTTATTCAGTTGCCATTCTGAACATGCACAACCCTTAACGGTAAATGTTAATAACCCACGGCACCAGAAATAACTCAATATCACTGATTTAATTGACAGTTCTCTGATTTCAACAGCTCCTCATCCTGCTTGCTGGATGTTTAAGAGTTCCTCTTTTTGCTGGGACTGGCTCTGCCTCTTGCTGACTGCACTGACAAGATTTCAGCCCATATGAATCCCACAGGCAAACCTCACTGTCTGTCCCTGTCTCCTATAATGTTTTACTGCTTTGGTAACTTTGCCAGACCAGTGTCTCCAACTTCTGAATCTGATTTAATAAGAGCCATGGCGTCTAGACAGTGAAGCAAACTCTGCACTTAGAGCGAGAAGTCAGAGCTCCCCGCATTCACACAGCCCCTGTCACGTGTCTCAGTGCAGCACCACTGCTCTTCAGCAAGGCCTCCTACATGGACATTTGGAAGCTGTTTCTTTGTGTCCAGTGGAAGATACCAAATTCACCTCTCTAAAAGGGAGAGCCATCAAGGCAGAACAAACCACTTCTACTTTACCTTATGCAAATATTATTGAACACAAAGGGTTATGCTGTTTTTCAGTGTATGCTATAACAAAGCCAACGAGACACACTCATATTGCCTATTAAAAAGCATTCCATTAGTTAGACAACTTAGGTCTATTCTTTATGTACTGATTATTTGGCACTGCCTGACATACAGGGCTTCAAGCTGCTCCCTGCAGGGCAAAGACAAAACTCACAACACTCACTGACTCTGAGCTAAATTGGCTCCCACCTGCTTCAAGACCGGAGGACTCATTCCATGTTGCTTACTTATAAATAGTATACCCCTAATCCACGTGCTAAATTAAATTAGACTTAAAATATTCACAAAGTCTACACCTGGTTCACTGCTAATAGCAGCTAACGGTTACAACATTAGTAAATGCTCTTTTTTCTCTTAGCAAATTCCCCCCTCCTCCTCCTTCTAGCCAAATCTGGCAATTATTTGCTCACGCTGAGCGTGGCATTCAGGGCTTCACTTTATCAGGACTCTGGAAAGATTCTCCCCAGCAGGACTCAAAGGAGGGATTCACTTTCCCTGGGTCCATCCTGGACACCAACTTTGGCATACTAGGGAGCTTATTCATCCTCCTCTGAATTCTGCTGTAATTACTTTTCCTTTAGCATGTTACTTATTGTAATAGCTTTGCTATTTATGTAGTGCCAGGTGCTTTACAGATGTATAAAAGCCAGAGGTGCTGAGAGCCTCCAACTCAATAAGCGTAAGTGAGTGCCGTGGGCACTTAGCACCTCTGAAAACTCGAGCCACTTTTACTGAAGGTGTCTAATTATGGATTTTGGTGCCTAAAATCTCATGTCATCTATAAAGCACCAAACACAGTGATTTGAAAGTTCTGGCCTTATGGCCTAAGTCCTACAGTGCAGTATAATTTTCTATATCTATAATGCAATAACAAATAATAACAGCATAATCTTTTGAATCTCCAACCTCTAAAAGCCAACTTCCGCTGCTAATCTTCACAGAAACCTGCTTCAAGGCAAACCAACTGCTGCTGCACCAACCGCCCAGCAAGCAGTGTCTGGCCCCTAAGCAGACTGCACACACTCCTAACCCTAAGCACTTTCACTGGCTTTATTAGCCTGGGGATTCAGGGTTCCTAACCCTATATATTCTATATGGCAGCTCCATATGCATTACCACCAGGCCAGTTAGGAGTCCAGTGATATCAAACATACAAAATTGTACAAGTCCAATAGTAATCTGGTGAAATGTCAGGGTTTTTTTAAACTAAACTAAATTATTCTTAGCCCAAGGCACCCATGTAAGAAAATAACCTTTAAAAGCTAATGTGGAAGCAATGTACTCATCCACTGGACTGCATGTGCTTCCTATAACTCAACAGTGACCCGTTTGGGAGAGTGAATTGAGTGGCTTTAAAAATCAGCACAAATGGGCTTCAATAAGTCCTTACAGCTCCTTTCTACTGAAGAGCTGATGGTTACAAGGCTTGTTCTTGATGATGAGGCTGGAATGCAAAACAATAATAAAATAATAATAATAATAATAATTCTCTGAAATGTTTTGAAGCCATGTTTCTGTTTGCTTCCAACAGGTGTGCCTGGTAGGCAGCAGCTGTATCAATTAAATGCCTGCTCCTCCTTCTCGTCTTCCCACTTTGTGCAGAGTTAGGTAGCCTCTGAGCATGCCTACTAGATTCAGGCCTTGGAGACAAGATAGGTGCTCTCCTGCTTATCTTCCCCTGATTTGAGATTTAGGCATCCAGGTGCCTAGAGTGAGGCAGCAGTGAGCATAAACAGAGGCACAGACTTAGGCACCTAGGGAATTTTTACAGCGAAAGTTTAGGTGCTGTAAAACCTACTGATTTTAATGGTGTTCCATCTGGGTGCAGTAGTCCACCTACATGTTACACACTGAAGGATTAGGGTTTATGCAGATCACTTGTTATTAGAGAGGCAGGATGGATGAATGGGTATGGTGCTAGCTGGCACTTGAGGGAGCCTAGTTCAATTCCTTGGTCTGTCACAAACTTCCTATGTGACCTGGTTGGTCACATTTCCCCATCTGTAGAAGGGAGATAATAGCACTGCTCTACGTCACTGGGCTGTTGTGAGCATAAATCTGCTAAAGATCGCAAGGTGCTCGGCAGCTATTATGGAAACAGGGCGATGTGAGTACCAGGAAGAGACACAAAGTAGACAGGGTGCCCCAGAAAGCCCAGAGAGATGAATGAATAGGTACTTTAAAAATTATGACTATCATTGTTCATAGTCTTGTATTTCATAGTAATGATGATAATATTCTAGTGGGAACAGACATACTATGCAGTAAACCAAGCCACATACAGAAGTGCAAGAGAAGGCTCCTTAGTGAGCAAATGTCAAATAAACAACACTAATGCCATATGTTTCTGATGCTTTGGTCCTTTAAATAGGCTTTTACAATTCTTAAAAAAACAAACAAACAAACAAACACCTCCAAAGCTGGATTTAACAAAACATTATCTACTCCCTGGAATAAATATGCATACATGGAACCCTGGTTACGTTTATCAGCAGTAATTAGAAAAACACTAATGTGCTTAGATTTAAGCCCACCTAATTCGCAGAAAACTATTCAGATGTTGTCACTCGAGCTGTGAACCTGAAGAATATTTAACTTGTTGATTAAGTACTTAACATTACAGATTAATGCAAAATCGTCTGTCCTACATTTTTTGCAGTTACATGATGACCTGTGTAAATATTCAAATTCTGCCTCGTTCCTTCAACTGTAGCCAAATCCACGTCACCCAAAATGAGGCAGGACTAGAAGAGATTCAGATGCATATTCCCATGTCCGATAACACACTAAAAGCTCAGTTATGAGCGAAGTGCTGTACAAATACAAAATAAAAAAAGACAGTCCCTGCCTCACATTATGATTGCAAAAATTAGCAGCACTCGGATGCTCTTCATCTGAAGAGAATCTCATCTTTTTATATAGAATATATATTTTTGAAGCATCTTTCTAACCCTCATGGTTTCAGAGAAAAGTTTGAAAAGGTGAATCAAATACACCCAAGAGGCTCAAAACCCAGAAGGCAAAGAACCCAACATTTATTATTTAAAAATCTCATGATTTTTGAGCCATGATTTTTGAATGATTATGGTTGGCAAGCCTGCACTGGGGAGCTGTGTTGCCAAGAGGACTGAGGAATCTGGGAATCAGTGCAAAGCCCAGATGGTCTAAGTCCTCCCTGCAGTAGATTGCAGAGAGAGAGAAGCAGGCAACATCATCTTCAAGGACCCCTTTTGAGGCACAACCTCTTGTGGATCTCTGTATCTTCTCTAGCTTGAACCTGGGCTTTAGAGGCTCACTCTACAAAGCACTGATCTTTCATCAGATCAGTTTCCATCCCTTAGTCACAGTATTAAGAGAGGTGGAAAAAAGGCTCAATTCTTATTAAGATTTCTGGTTTTGTCTTGATATATTATTTAGAAAGGTCCAAGCTGAACACTTAGTGGTCCAGTCACTGGTCTTCTAGGCCTTATTTGGTATCTTTTTTCTAGGCCAAGATCAGTTCACATTTTAAAAAGAATATTGTTACAGTACTTTGCTATACCCTGGGGGTTCTGAAACTTTGTTGTGGGGTGAACCACATCTTAATAGAGAGATTGCCTCACAGACACCTCCCCTCCCATGTATAAGCGTACAGACAACCTCTCCTCTCTTATGTGACTACATAACAGCCTTGTAGCAACTGCAGCAATTACTTACTTTTCTATGTAATACTGGGGAAGAATATAATTAATTCATAGCTTGTTTTAATCAAATTTAACAGATGGAAAGAAGGAGGTGGAGCAGATACCTTGTGACCAGCCAGTTCTCCACAGATTCAGCACCAAGTGATGCATGAACCACCGTTTGAAAACCTCTGGTCTAGACAAGAAGTGCTGAAACATATAGGCATTCATCTGATGGAGTTTAGTCTGGTTCCCAGAGGGAGCACAAGGCACATGGTAGGGTTATTATGATGTAGCCTGTTTATTTGGGATTAGCCAGATGAACTCATGAACATCCTCGCTGCAGATGATACCAAGAGACTCAGGTAACGTACTGTTTGGATGCTGAATTATAAAGATGTGATCTAACACGTTACCTAGCATCATAGTTTGCATGGAATCCTATGAACCCAGAACCCAGTAAAATGTACAATATGAGAAGCTGGACTGGCTGAGTACTAAAAGTAGATGTGAATCACAGCAGTGTTTTTATTGTTTCAGTATTAAGGAGGAAATGTTCTTGACATATTTTTACAGTGCTAATTCTAGGCCATGTTCAATTTATGGGGAGTTGTTCTTTAACTTGTATTACCAGAGTAGAGAGACTTGGTAAATATTAATTAGCAAAATGGAATTCAGTCCCACCAGACATTAAAATAGGAACACAGGAACAAAGGGTAGCCAGAGTGGTCTATCAAGTCTGGTACGCTGCCTCTGGCAGTGGCCCATTCCTAACATTTCAGACAATAGCAAAAAAGCCATAGTGCACCTGTTTGCAAATGCATCCTAGTCAAACTTGTTATGTCTCTTAGAAAAGCCTGGGCTGGATTTACTTGAAACAAAAATATGTATATACAGTATAATAGGGAATGACTGGATTCATTTAATGTTTTGTGTACTTTATTGATCATCTAATTCAGAGAAACCTTGCTTTAATATTTGAAATGTATTAATTTATTCAGTTTATGAGTGTTTCCCGGAACCCCTGGAAAATAAGTTGTGGCTTCCCTGGGATGAAATTTTAAATAAATAAAAGTTAGATCTGGATGGCGCTGCAACACAGACTGTATTTTCTTTGAGGCAGGGACCATCTTTTTGTGATGTGATAGTACAGCACCTAGCACAATGGGGTCCTGATCCATGACCAGGGCTCTTCAGTGCTATATTAATTCGAATAATAATAATACCAGGAGACTTTCACTTCTAGCTCACCAGCTCAAATCCAAGTTAGACTAATAGCACCCAAAAGTCATTGCCATCAGATGGCTCTTTGCTGAAATGAATTGGAATTCTTAGCCTCTTTTTTAGGAATTGAACTATTATTTTATTATTCATCATTTAAATTGCTTTAGGGCCTAAAGGCCTCAACCAGCTCAGCAACCCAGGGTGCTATACAGTAAGTGACAGTGCCTGCCCCAAATAGTTTACAATCTAAAAGGCAAGACACAACAGAGGAATCAAACAAATAAGCCAGCAGGGAGAGGGAGGCTGGGGTGAGAAAAGCATAGGATAATAAATAAATAGGTTTCTCCAGTAGAAAAACCATCAGCACAGGTGGCTCTAGTTAGCCTCTTCATTGGCAGTCTCAGTAGATGGCTGAGGATTTGATGGACATGGAAACTGAACTCCACTTCCAGTGCTGAGGTGGCGCTTCTGGAGCAGAATTGAAGCACCCTGGCAGAGAAGCTTTGGACTATCCCTGCTAGTGCTGTACTTGTTCTGTTAAATAAAGGCATCTGCTCTCCAGGGCAGCCAAGCCCCTACTTTTCACGAGCAATAAATTCACTCAAGAATTATAAAAATAAAAAAGTAAAAATCATGTGGCAGGATTTATGGAATGCAAGACTCTTCAGTTTTATAAGCAAATAGAACACCCCTGTTTTAAGGTGAGGAGGCAAGGACTTCAAACCCACTTACTTTCTTCATGGCTTAATCCTATTGCCTTAGTGCAGGCCAAGACACTGCCATTAAGCCTCTTAATATACCACATAAGCCAGGGCAAATGGGATGATGTGAGATATGAGGATGGTTATTTCTTGTGTGAAGTCTGACTTTAAGTATGACATGTGTGAAGAGGGAATAAACAAAGTCCTGTGAAGAATGTATTTACGTATTCCCCATTCATGGAAGCCAATAGTAATATTTTTATGACAAACAACTGCCAGGGAAGAGGCAGAATTGTACAAGAAACCAGTGTATTGATTTTGATAGCTGTCGTGTACATATACAACTTCTAGGGAAAGCTCAATCCACTGTGGACATGAATCTGAGTTTCCCTTGCCCTTGGTTGGGTTGTTCAAACTGATAAAGTAACTGCTATTTGGACAGCTTTGATGCTGGCAGTCTCACAGATGACAAACAGACCAATCAGGACAGTTCCTTGGACTAAAGCAGGTAATTTTGGAAGGGACAGAAGGGGAGAACAAGGCTGCAACTCTAGTGGCCAAAGGAATTGTGTAGGAGTGGTTCAAAGCTCTGGCAAACAATGGAAGAGCTCATTTGTTCCAAGGACTCTCAGTTGGTGGCCTGTTATTAAAGCAAGCAAATCCCTGATGCAAATAGGTTCAGTTCTGTAGGCTGAATCTAGCCCAGGAACTAGACTGAGTGACCAATGCCTGTCCTCTTTGTGCAGGATTCTCTCTCCCTCAGGTTGGCTGGGTTCCAGACAGGATCCAGCAGTCCTGGCTCAGTATCCATTTTGGCTGTCTGTGAGTGGTGACAGCTTGCAGGCACACCTTCTCCCCCAGAACATTATGTGCCTCTGTGCTCCCTCTGTCTCACTGATACCCATAAAGGGTTCAGACAGTAAAGGGAGACATCTGAATTCCAATCACCAGCATGTACTCTGTGCATCTGTCTGGGGAGAGGAATACTGCGAAGAAGAGTCAGGGAAATTCAACAATACATGGTACATTAAGCCTCCCCTGTGCATTCATCCCCAGAAGCACACATATAATGTGTCTGCTATGGATTTAAACTTCTTCCTAATACATCTAGGACTAGGAGAGAGATTCAGTCTCTACTGCTGCAGAACTCTCACTGGCTTCAGTGGAAGTTTTGCCTGAGGAAGGACTTGTATTTAAGCAAGGAACATCTATGTGGCACAAAAAAGGGGTAAGAAGCACAGGAGAAAGCACTGAGACTCCAGCAGGTAGTGTATACAGACTGGCTGTGAGTTCATTTCATCTGATCAAGTACCCAAATAAGATTCCTCATGCCCGTATTTCCCAATAATGTTCTTTTATTTAATTTCCTTGGGGCAATGGGCTGAGACTGCTGCAATTCAGCCCCTTCTACCTGATGAAGGCAGTAACAGGACGCTGGATTTAGAGGAAGGCATTTGTCAACTTTTTGTTGCTGAGAGACCAATGCAATAGGGAGTATGAGAAAGAGGAATGTACAAGATACCCGAGCCAAAGAACTTGTTAGCCTGGGATACTGTTAATTCTGAGTCAAAAGGAAATATCCTGAAGGTATCATTATACTAGAATGCCTAATGATTAAATATTTTGCAGATATTCTTCTCCCAGCAGCAGGATAAAGCAAGAAGTTGAGGTTGCTGTGTTTATGGTGGAAATATGATTGTCCTTGTAAAAGTGTTCTACCATGTTGTAAAGTGATGGTCCCGAACACTACAGATTGTAATAGTGATAAATACTGCAAGTGTTTGGGGCTATTGTTGGGGCTCACTGCAGTATTTTCTTCCATGAGCACCAGGAGGGCTGTAGCCTATCAGAATGCATGGATTTGCAATCTGTGTAGTTCCTGAAAAGTACTGAATAGCAGTGAAGTAGTAACTGTGCAGCATTCCTACTGTCTGACAATCTGAGACTTTCTATTGCAGGACAGTTGAGCAATAATGACTGATAGGAAGGTCACTTCCTGCACATTAATGACTGTCAGCATGCAGGGCCAGTGCAAGGAAGTTTCGCGCCCTAGCCGAAACTTCCACCTTGCACCCGCTCCCAGCCCTACGGCAGCTTCCTGCCCCCTCCTCTGTCCTGAGGCGCCCCCACTGTGGCAGCTCCCCCTCCGGGGAGCCATGCGGCACCTCCCCACCCCAGCTCACCTCTGCTCCACCTCCTGCCCGAGCACACCGCCGCTCTAATTCTCCTCCCCTCCCAGGCTTGCGGCGCCAAACAGCTGATTGGTGCTGCAAGCCTGGGAGGCGGGAGAAGTGGAGCGGCAACCGCGTGCTCGGGGAGGGGGCGTAGGAACGATGTTAAAAGAAAAATTGGGGGCACCACTTTTTGGTGCCCCCAAATCTGGCGTCCTAGGCAACCACCTAGTTTGCCTAAATGGTAGCACCGGCCCGGGCAGCATGTGTTTAGAGCCTGAAATAAACCAACCCAGTCTGCAAATAGCGATAGGAAAAGCCATCTTTTCCATGGTTCTGTTTATGTTACCAGTCTTTCTTTAGCGCATAAAGACCAGTATGGTAACCAATAAGAAAGTAGGATTTCATTCCGAACATCTGCAAGGTTTACGGTGAGGGGATAGTGGAGAGGAGTGGGAAGCAGGATTGGAAACATAATTCTAGCCTCCAGCACAGACACAGAGAAAAACTGAGCATTTGGAATTATTTTTATTTGCCTCTCTAGAAAAGCATGCATGGCTTTTATGGAGTTTCCAGGCTGTCATGATGTTTGTTCAGGCGAGTAGCAAATGTCTGAGCAGACATATGGCAAGGTGAAGAATCAGTCTGTGCAGGTTGAAGAGTACGCTGCCAAATCACTTTCTGCCACTGCTGGGCAATTAGGCACATCAGCACCTGAGTGATTTTTTGCTCTATGTTTGCAAGAATTAAAGAATGAAAAGAATTAAAACGCTTGCAGGGGCCAAGAGTGCTTTACCTGATGATGTGGGGCTCAGCCCCACAGCAGGGTCTTGAGAAATTGTAGATATTCATTAATCCAGAGGTTTTGTAAGTGGGGAGACAAGAGATACTATGGCCTTTGTCTGTTCCACAACAATAATAGTAAAAAACCATGGTTTGGGTTAAATTTACCATGTGTAAAGGCCCCGTGTAAGGCCCTCCATACTATCTGAGCCATCTGGGGCTGTATAAGGACCATGGGTGAAGCAGCTACACAAAGAGGACAGCTGTACTCACTGCATGCCATAGCAAGGGAGCTCTAGAATAGCGCTGCACAGAAGTGCCTGGACAGGTTCATTAAGGCTGGCAGGGGACAGACCAGAGCATCCAGTGGCTCAGAAGCGCCTCGTAATGGGTCCAGAACCAGAAGGGCAGCAACACCACTCCAACTAGTAGGTTGGAAATTAGTGAGAGATCTAAACAGGCAAAACTTATGTGCTTTACTGATTACAGATAGATTTAAGCACATGCTTCAGTGCTCTGCCAGATCTGGGCCCAGTGAGGAGCAGAAGCCTGAGGAGCAGGAGCATGGTTAGTTTTCCTTCCCACGTGAGACGCACTCTGCAAAACGAGGAGCACTTGAGAGGCCTGCCTCTGAAACCACATCTGAAAACAGACCATGTCAACCAGACATCAGCTACCTCTAAAACCACATCTGAGGCCAGCTTTTTCAGATAAGTCTGCCAAATATGCATGGCAAGATGGATCATGTGACCACATTTCCTGCTGTCCTCAGGACCAGAATAGAGCAGTTTCATGACGCACAGCTTTCAAGCTCAGTTTCAGAAGCTATTGCAATGTCAGTTAGGTTTTGTTCTAGATAGGTTCTTGTATCCCCCTAACCACCTTAGTATCCAAGCACTTTGTAGTAGTGCATTAAGCAATGTGTCTCGCTATCAGTATGATGAAAGGCCTTCCAGGAGAGAATTTGGACATTTCAATATGAAATAGAGAAGTTGAGCAAGGCCTAACATCTGTTTTCTGTTTGCCATTTGCCACTGCAGCATTTGCAAGTTAGTGCAGGGCAGTTTGCTAGCACATAGGATGGAGTACATGAGAGCATGTAAGGTGACATCAGAAGGGAATGTTCCAAAGTCAGTCTGCACAGCAGGTGAGTGAACACATTTTAAGGATATATGCTTGACTAAAAGAGGGGGACAAACGAGTCCAGGTCTCTTTTGTATCCTGATTACTCGGAAACCCAGGATAGGATTTGAAAATATCCATCACGTGAGCTGTAGGGATGTTCCAGAGTCAGGGACATTCAGTTCAAGTAAAAAAAAACATCTGATTTTTGACTCACTGGACCTGAAGTCAGGAAGCCAGACTCCTCAATAGTAGCGGGGTCGGGGGGGAGAAGAGGACGATATTTGGTATCGGGAGAGCCAAGACAATGGAGTTTCTTGGCCCACAGCGATCACCATTAAAACCTCAGCAGCATCTGAGGTGCTGCATTATTTCCTGTTCTGAATTGTAGTAGGCAACTCACAGCCTGAGTGCCCCCTGGCATCTGGGCACAGCATTGTGGTGAGTCTGCCTCTAGGTGCTTGCCAGCCATCACATTCAATCCTCCCAGGTGGGACTCTAGTTCCGGAGGCTCAACCCCCGACTGAGTTGCATAGGGCTAGATTCACCAGAGGAGTTAGGTGCCCAACTGCCACTTGAGGTACCTAAATCCCAGAATCAGACTCCACTGGGATTCACAAAACTCCCAGCCAGCTGCCACTGAACACTGTAGGCACCTAAACTCACTCTGAGAGTACCCTACCCACTGGGCTAGATGTTATGAGGGAGCTCCTTCTCTCTCACACTTCTTGAAAAACCAGCATAGGTGCCTAACTCCGCATGAGGGTTCACAGCTGAGAATCCCAAGCACAGAAAGGGGCCTCCCTACAGCCCAGACTTACATGCTTAACTCCCTGAGAGGGATTGGGTTAAGGACACACCCCTCTCCTTGGCATCTGCCAGTAACTAGCTTAAGCGGAGACGTGCCTAGCATGTTGGTTTTTGTGAATCCCTCTCTGAGGCACCTATCACTCCCCATTCATTGTCTAGGAAGCCCAGGTGTCTAACTCAGGCTTTGGGAATCCCTATGATTTTCTAGGCACCTAAAAGTTATGCGTGGTGATGCTCAGCATTGCCATAAGTAAGTTTATTTGTGAATCTAGCCCATAGCACCTCACTCCTCTTAAGATATGCGAAGGAGCCTGGCAAAAGATAGCCCTATGCACAGATAAGGGGTCACCAGGCGTCTCTATGTCTTCAGATCCCTAGCGCCTAGTTTCAGAGGTCTTTGCCCTTCCAGATTTTCTTGTGCCAGGATAGGTTCTGCACTCCCTAGGGGTTGGCAGGGGCCACTGGGCCCACTCTCTCCACTAGTTCCAATCAGGGCAGATACCTGAGGGCTGCACTCAAAGGTGCTGTTCTGCTGCTTCCAAAAATTATTTCCTACCAGTCCCCTTCTCCCAATGGGTAAAGACATTTAAACAAAATAAAACACAGGTAAATCTCAGACCTTCTGAGCGTCAAGAGTCCCATTCTCAGCGGGGCTGGTAGTCCCAATAGGCAGAGGACCCAGGTAGTGGACCTCTATCAGTGCTTCTCCCTGGAGCTAAGAACATAGGTCTGTTCACCTCCACTAGTTGCCGAACTGGTCTGGTCTCCTTTTGAGCTCTTCCTCCAACCCCACAGACTTTGCAGGTGTGGCAGGATGAGGCTGTCTGGGCCTAATGTGGCTCCTTAGTCCTTCCCTTTTTGGTGTGGGGCTTGTACGTGCTGTCACATGAATACAGGGAAATGCTAGGAGATCTTGGATACTATTGGGTGGTACCTGTTTGTTTTTAAATGGTTACCACTCTGCACCATTGGTTTGTCCAGAGTATTTGTTCCTTTTTAAAGAATGCAGGTAAGCATTGAATCAGTAAGTTGAAAAGAGGGAGGAAATAAGCAATAGCCTGTCTAGCAGAGTCTTGGAGGACAAAAGAGGTAGAGATGTTATTCATTCACTGTCACTTTAAAAAGATTTCCTTTTTTGTATTTTTAATATGCAAATATTTTACAGGGTTTATTAGAGCATAGCAATCATAACTCGAGATCTTTCAATCAAGATTAAACAGGTGCACAATCTTTCTTTAGCAAAGCCTGACAGCTGGAACAACTGTGAGCCCTCCCTTCCCAATGTGTGATTATAGTATATTGCTGGAAGGGTTTATTTCCTGATTTGATTCTTCACCCTCCCTGCTATGGCGCATACTCCCTTGAAGATCACTTTTGTCTTTCTGGTGACTACTGTCCTAGCAATTCAAAAGAAAATTGTGATGTATTTGCTCTGACATATAGGCCAAGGTTTTGACCTCAGGTGTGATTCTGAGAAAAATATTATTTTCCTGATAGCCAACCCTCTCAGAATTAAAACTGCTACTCTGAGGAAATGTATTAAAGCCATTTCAGCTAGTACATCAATGGTGGTTACTTTATAAAGCATCTTGGATACAGATTCACCCCAAGGTACTTTATAATCATTGGAATAAAGGAATAAAATTTGCCAGGTATGTTTTATACGCATTAATGTCTGCATTTGGAGGTGTGAATTTGGAGGTGGTCTGCACATCTCCCAGTACTGTCCTGCAGCTGCAATAAGTATGGGAACTTTAGCTGTCTTGCCGTTAGTGAGGATCATAATCCAGCAGCAGAGTTTTGCTGGAGGAGCTTTACATCATCTTCTAATGTAAACAACATTGTAAGAAAGTACGGCAGCCCCGCAGGATTTTCATTGAGCAGTGATTGATGTGAAAAGGGTTGGAATTGCAGTGATTCTGCATCAGTCACAGCTCTCGCTTGGCTCTAAAATTGACCCTGTTAGCACAATCTGACTTCGATCATTTGTCTCAGAAGTACCAAGGGATTTTAAAACAGCTGTGGATTCAACCATTTCAAATAGGAACATATTTCTGGTTTGCGGTAAGAACACCACACACTGTACGTGTTTCAGAACCCAGGCCTCCAGATTTCTGGCTTGTTTTGTCATTGCATCTTTGCATTCCTCTTTAGCTTTCACACAGACAGCTCCATGGGTTATTTTGTTTTTGTTTTGGTGCAGTTCAGGTCTCCCCATTTCTTCTGCCCCTTCCAAAAAATCTTCATTGCCTTTTACAGAAGAGCGAGTGTTTAGGCTTCAGAAATAGTTAAGCAGAGGAAGTAGCTGTTTTCCAACCTTTGATATGTCCCCCCGTCTGACGTGTTTTCTCCTAAGTGCTGGTAGTCAGAGAAACGTCCAATGGTTACAGCAAATAGTGCAATATCATGGCAAAATCCTGTGCAGCAACCATGCGCTCTGCCAGCGCTAGTCCCCAATCCAGATGGGCATCCCATTTCACTAATGTACAATTACTCTAATTTTCTCTCTTCTCCTCTCTCTTTTCCTTCTGCAGGTTCTTTCCCTAAGGACATCTGCTCCAAGGAGTGATGGATTGAGATCTGGAGTAATTACTCCAGTTTGCATTGCTTGAACCAGCCTGCAGTGTTTGTATAAAAATGCAAGAACTAAGAGTCAACAGGGTATAAAAAGGTAACACGGTCTCCTCACCTCAAAGCTAATCATTCTTTGCCACAGTAACAGAAACAGTCATTTTAAAATTTGCTGACTTCAGTCTCATTTGTACACTTTTCAGCCACTGCCTAATGAAGCCAGTCTGGTTCCCATAATGTGATATTAGTAGTAGCAACCATCAGACTAAAGATCTTATATTTTACCCAGAGCACTTGTGTCTGATCAGCTGGGTGAAATGCTCAAATGTGCTGACGTGGATTCAATTTTGAACCAGGAGGTGGCCTAATTTTGAAAATGCTCTCTGCCTTCCTCATGATCTAGCACTCTAGGTATTGGGGAGCATGCGGGCTGTTCAGTGTGTCTATGATCCAGGGACGAGAATGACAGCCACTCAATTCCAGAACGCAGCAGCAGATTAATATCACAAAGAGAGGGAGAGAGAATGCCGAGTTGAGCTATTTCCGCAATCCGTTCACATAATGGATGTGAATGTCAAGACACCACCGTCTGAAGTATGAGCACCTTGGAACAAAACAAAAAAATTACTGGCAGTGTCAGATTTCAGGAATGTACAAGCGGAGGTGGCAAAAAGCTTCACACACAGCCGAGACTTTCTCCTGCATCTTCCTTTGTGAATAAAGAGTGATCTTGCTGCCCTCCCCCACCAGAAGCAGACAATCAAGCATAGATCGGGTATAAATGAAAGCCCCACTGCACACTTAATACAATGTGAATAACGTTTTGTTGAGAGCTTTCTTAGGAAGGAGCTTTACTCAGAGTGGATGTGAGACTATAGAATGTACGTGAACTCAGCCAGCGAGCCATGAATAGATCAGAGGGTTTGCAAATTCTTTCCCAAGTTCAACCCCCCTTGCTCCTGCTAGGCAGAACTTGTATCAATAACAACACACTCATTAATACAGCTATACCCACATTCAGACATTCTTTTCAGAACTGCAGATCATACTGGGACTGGATGTGTGGCTACCTCAAAGATGGCTCTAATCACCCCTGTAGCAACCAAAATTCATTAGTGTCTGACGATGTCTGCTCATAGGCTGCCAAGTTGGTTTAAATTCAGTCCATATCACCACAACTGGTATGAATAAGTGCCCTAATTGTAAACTCACCAGAAATTAATGTGTATGAGAGCGATCTGCCCATCTAACTCTGAGAGACCCTCTCTCCCAATCACAATCAGGGCATACAGGTGGAGAAATGTCAACATTCTTGTATTGCTGTTGTCTATGGATGAACTGCAGACTTCGATTACCAAGGCTGTCTAGATGGCATCTTTCCCCAGCACTAAATTATATTTGTTTCTGCTTCTAAAGGTGGTCAGTGCTGTACTTTGCACTTTACCAACATTATACACTTATTCTACAGGAGATGAAGCTCCCCATTCAAAGAGCAGGTACATTCAATGTAAATAAATTTTAGAAATATATGGCTCGAATGTAGTAAAATCCACATAATAAAACATCACAAGGGAGAAGCAGAGAAAATGGTCCTCCCAAGATGACACAGATTTTAATTCTTGTATTTGGCACCCAGTGATTGGTGCACTAGAAATGGATAAAAAGGCCTAGCTATTACTTCAGCAATACTGTGAAGATTATCACTTTCTCTTACATTAATTGTCTAGTGAGCAAGCCCTTTACATTCAGATTTAAAACAAATGAAATTAAAAAAAAAATTAAAACCCTGGGATGTCTGCAAGTTCAAGCAAATGAATAAGAAACTACAGATGCAGCCATGAATCAGCATTAGACAGCTTTTTAGCCACTCCATACAAAAAGAAGTCCTGGCATATAGCTACAATCACCCCTGCTCTAAATACCCTTGCTCCTTCTCTCACCACACTTTTCTTTCTGTACAACAGAAAATGCTTTGCCAAATCTAAAAAGATATAATGCTTAATTCTGGAGCACCCAAAAAAAAAGTGCTTGGACATTTGGGCAACAAAATAGCCTAACATTATGATTAGCAACAGATATCACATGCCACTTAACATCTAGCAAGAAGGGAGTAGTTCATATATAAATATTGTTTGTGAAATTCAAGGATCTGCTCCCATTGCAGCATCCATAATTTCCATGGGACCTAGAGGAGCTCAATCTCTCTCCCAAGATCAGGTCCTAAATCACCAACATTTACACAACAACAACATAATGAAGCTTTACTTTTAGAAATGTGAAGACCTTGGTACCCAAGTTATAATTACGTTATTCATATTCAGACTACTTCTGCAAATGGGAAAAAGGCTTGGGATAGCAGGCTGTCTGGGATGTTAGGCATTAACTTAACTGGCCATATAATGCCACTGTTGCATTTTACAAATGTATATGAAAGAAAATTTATCTTGCAGTAGCTTGACCTGGAAGGAGGAGGTTTATCTTACCAGCATGCCATGCCTGGGTAGTTCTACAGATCTCTACATAAATCTGACATCTTTCATTCTCCAGCTGGTTTTTATTACTTGTAATCTTTTAATTCATGACGTATTCCTTCCATAGACTCCCTTTCCTTGCCTTTTTCTATAATTTTTAGCATGTTGTCATATCACATGGCCTCTAGCCTACACCCTCACAGTTATCATAATTTGGTAACTTCACCAACAAGCCCTGTTATTCTTTTAGGTGCCTATTTACTTTAAACATTATAATACTACAGGCAGCTAAATAACTACTAAATAAGCAACCAATGTTGAAACAGCTCACTGATGTAAGTAACCCTGTGAAGTCTGGTGGATTGTCAGAAGTCAGATTTCCAGAAGGTTGTAAAGATAGTGGGAGAATTGGGGGAGAAAAGTGCTCTAGAACTCACCATGTACAGCTGATCCAAACTTCTCTCGTTCAGGATTTTCCAGCAGCTCTCCACTCCCCCCACACCATCAGCTGCTTCTCTGAGCAGATCTCTGAGGGGTGGGTATTGAGGAGGTCTCATAACGGGTATGACAGAGTAGCTGTAGCACCGTGGTCACTTAGGTAATTGCATAACAGAGAAGATTACATGTTTAACTGGAATCAATGATAATGATGGGGATTGTTGACACTTTGGGGCAATGGTTGGGCTAATTAGCCCAATAACGGGAAGATATATAGTTGGCAGAATCAGGATGTTATAGGGAGGGGAAGCTGTGTATAAGGCTCCTCCACAGACCTCTCTGTACTATCCTTTGCAATGCTTGGAATCTAAAGACTGAAGGTACACACAAGGAAAAGTAACAGACTGTATGTGCACTGTGAACAGGAGACCATGCAAATGGGCCAGGTAGCACAGCACACCAGATAGCTGAAGGAGCACCCAGCAATTGGGGTGGGGGTTGAATGGGTCTTTGTTGTCTCTGCCCCCTCTCCTGCCCCCGCATCTGGCTGCTTCTCTCAATGTGTTCTGGGGCATGGCTGGTCAAGAGAAGAGGATGAGGAGAGACCCTTGCAGACACCACTAAGAGAAGGATCTAGCTCCTGTCAATAATCCCAAATTCAAGGACCTCCAAAGGTGAGGGGCCATCAGCGGGTGCTCCTCCCTCTCATCTCCCTGCCTGACTCCATCACTGTGTTCTGCCTTCTCCCCTCAGCAAACCTCCTGACATAGTCTGTGGTAAATCTTTACCATCTCCTCTCAAAAGTGCTTGGCTAAATGGAGAGAAGGAAGGAGTAGGGAAGGTTAGTCCTGTGGATAAGGCACACTTCTGGGAGTCCATTGATCTGATCTTTCATTCATAATCCTGCTGCAGTTTTCCTATCAGACTAACTGATTCCACTCACTAACCCCTGACTTCAGGTTGTGTCATTGCAGGGATCCTCCTCTCTAACACCCCCTGGTGACCACTTGTTTGGCCCCATGATGGCTGTTTGCAGCCAGGTCATGTTTAAAATTCACTCCCTTTTGGGCTAACAGTCCAACTACAGAATCAAAATAAATGATCTTTCTTCCCCTCTTGGGCTATGTTAAAGTTATCTGCTCTATAGGTCTCAAACCTGCTCTGAGGCACTGCAGAATTTCTTTTCCACTTCTTAGGCACAGCACTGCCTCCCAGGGCTGTTTCTTCTTAGCAGGTTTCCCCACTGCCTCCCCTCCCTGACTCTGGCAGTCTTTCCCAGAGCCATCACTGCTTCTTACAGGCCCGATCTCAGGGCCTCCCAAGAAGCCTAACCAAGGCCGGTGCAAGGAAGTTTCGCGCCCTAGGTGAAACTTCCACCTTGCGCCCCCCCCAGCCCTGCGGCAGCTCCCCACAGCAGCTCCCCATCCCAGCTCACCTATGCTGTCTCCTCCCCGAGCACGCCGCCCCCGCTCTAATTCTCCTCCCCTCCCAGGCTTGTGACGCCAAACAGCTGATTGGCGCCGCAAGCCTGGGAGGCAGGAGAAGTGGAGCAGCGACGGCGTGCTCGGGGAGGGGGC
>NC_048299.1:29140238-29242997 GCF_013100865.1 Trachemys scripta elegans
GCCCTGAGCCTAACTTGCTCCCTGTGGCTCCCTCTAGCTTGCCTCCAGCAGGGTCTTCCCAAAGAGAGGGAAATCTCTCCTGGGTTGTCTCCCTTGGACTGAGTTCTTTCCTCTCTTCATGTAGTCCTGCTTGACCTGGCATAGGTGGGAACACAAATGGTAATTAAGCAACAGATCAGGATCAGAGGGGGAGAGCTGCTGTGTCACATTGTGACACCAAGCACTCCTGTAATCACACCCTACATACTATTGTAATACTCTTTGTTTTTTGCTTTTTTTAAACCACATTTTCCTGGGTGGTGGCCATTTCCCTAGATATTTTTCCACCCACAGAGAAGCCTGCTGGAGGTGGCATAGTTCATTTTTATCCCTCAGGAAGAAGTGTTGTCATACATTCAACAAGCAAGGCCGAACCATCCTGCAATAGCAGCCTTTGGACAGGAGGACACAAAAAAGGCTCCCTTTCAATGGTACAACTCTGTATAACCAGCAGAAGCCCCTAGAGTTGCATCATTCCAGCCTCTGCTGGGCCAGCACAGTAATGACCCTTAAAAAAAGTACTACAAGTAGTCTACAGTAATAACTCAAATCACTACACCTTACAACAGCAATACAGCAGTGTCTTGGGCTATTACTGCAGAATACTGGAGCTTTTGTCATTGGTTTAATAAGAGGAAGAGACTGGAATTGCTGGTTGAAATTGCGCACATGGAAAGGTAGGTGCATAGGAACCACTGGGCCTGGTTCTCCACTCATTTGCACCATTTTACATCAGTGTAACTTCACTGAAGTTACTGCTGCTTTACTGGTGTAAAGGGTAGGTGGAGGAGAATCACCTCCTCTGTCCTTTCTGCCTTTGTGGCTCATGTAACTGCCCAGTGTAAGATGATTCTCTTACATCTGCTGATTGCTTTGCCTTTTCCTTGGCACGTCTCACCCTAGAAGTTGAAGTTATCTTCCTCTTCTGGACCTAGGCTGTTCTTTGTTTGGTCAGGATTTTTTTTTCATCTTTGTAAGTTCTCACTCATTGGGGTTGTGCTTGTTCCATGAGCTTCCTTCTCAAAGGTCTCAAACCAAATCTCCCCCTTCCCCCCCCCCCCACTTGCCTGTTCACACAGCCAGTTAGCTTAGTGCAGACCAAAGAGACTGGAGAAGCCTAAGCTTTTTGATTTCAGAAACGCTCTGATCTTGCCAGACTTCAGTGATATCATAATTGTTTAATCTATTGCCAGCTTCCTCTGACTCTCCCAGGAGCTGCTGCAGCTCTCATTCATCATGGAGCCAAGAGAATTGAAGCAATCCACTTGCATTCTGGGCCATCCCCTCAAATGTGACATTCACGTGGATACCTGTTTGGTTCTAATGGAATTCTTCTTTCCATATGACTCCTTAAGCATATTATTTATCAAATGTAAGATCCACTCCTCTCATCATACTGCTAGTGCTGACGTCTCCACATTCGCCCCACCTCCATAAGCCTTTACAGTACACGCCTTAGCTGAAACTATCTTCCCATAAGTCCTGCCATGTCCCTTTTCTTTCCTGTCCCAAAGGGAAATATGGGTGAATGAGACTGTTGACAGGTATGTCCATTTCACTGAGGTTTTTTTTTTTTTTACACTCATACATCTAAGAGACAAGGTTTCAAAAAAAAAAAAAATATGGTGAAGCTTTATATAACCTACACAATGTTCATTTTGTAATACTCACATTTTAATTTTAGAAAGAAATCCCAACTCTGGAAGACTGAGTCTGTGATTTAAAAGCAAGAGAACAATCTGAGGCAAAGAAGCCAATAAATCTAATTTTTCTTCTTTTTGCTCACTTGAGGTATAAAACATTTCATATAGAGTGTGTGCCTGTGTGCAAGCTCTGCTCTTCTAGGAAAATAGGTATGGGCCAATGTAATTCAGTGTCTTTTCTCCAGCAGTGGCTAATACTGGAGGTCTAAACTTCTATTACATTGACAGATTTCTTCCTGTCCCCAGCTGGTGATCATCTTATGACCTGAAGCATAAAGATTGGCAACTCTTGCAATAGTGTAAGTGCAGATGCAATTCTTATTGATATAGTCTGTGACCCTTTCTACACTGGTTTATTTGTTGAAATACAATACTTGAAGATTGTCTTATTTCTCATAAGAGCTCTGCTGGCCCAACTCCTCTAGCTCTGCCCAGCCCCTGAAGTTTAGAAGGTAGTTTGCCTTTAATTTAATTCTGTTCTTTCTGCTCTCTGCCCTAAGTGTGTACTGGAGGCTCTCAGCAATGTATAGAAAATTCAGGAGTGGAATAAAACAAAAGCGTTGTTAATTCATCTTTCAACAAAGGTGGTGATGGGTGGGGATGAGATTTCAATTGAAATAGTATCAGGAATCAAAGTGATTTTATACACCATTACTCCAGAGGAGGAACACATGCTGCAGCAAGTGCAGGGTCTGAAATAATAGGCACTAGGGGGAAATATACCGTGCTAGTGCATGGACCTTGTTAAAACCCAACTAGATCCTGAGAGATACTAAGCCCTTGCAACTCCCATTGACTTCAACGGGGACCTAGGAGTGCTCATCAACGCTCAAGATTTGGCACTGAGATTTTTAGTTAATCAAGAGGCCCAGACTAATGGAGTGAAGACTAAAAGGTTTCTGAGCACAAGGAAGTGATTTTCTTGGATTCAGGCAGCAGGCAGTGTGGTTCGGGGTTTGTAACAGTAGTAGCTGTTCGCCTGGAAATGAAGGTCATGACTTCTGGTTTGGGGAATATATTGCTGACTTTGGCTTCTCTATAGAGCATCAGTTGGAATTTGGGGAATGAAAAAAATATTCTGTCAGTATTGCTAGCAGGTAACAGTACTGCATGTGACTGACTGCAGCTATGGAAGAAAGCAAATCTCTTACTTCAGGGCACTTTGGATTTCTGACTCTTTGGCAAATAGTATGGTATACAAAGAACATTATCACATTTGATTTTAAATCATTTCAATTTTTCAATTTCCCCGCACCATGGAGGTGTTACAGAATGATCCTTTCCAGGGATGCAAAATGAACACTAACCAAAAAACATTTTGGTGTTCATGACTCTCACAAGGGGTGCACATTTACCACCAAAACTGCCTTAAAGACACTAAGCAGAAGTGCGCTACCTAAGGGTATTATTTTCAGTATTTCCAGCAATGTCTGGAGCACACCTGCTCACTGTGGTCTTTTCAAACTAGCTCCTGCTCTGTTGTAATTGGCTATGTACCAAGAGCTAGCAAGGCAAAAATGTATTCACTTAAGTCCAAACTCACTGTTTCCCTGTCAGTTTCCCATGATGTATTGCTTCAATATGTCCTATAAGCTCTTGTAGAGAAATATAATTAATTGTGAGCCACTGCTTAGTGCTGGAGGTTGAGAACCGTTTAGCATGCTTACTCAAAACATTAACAATTTTTCTTCTCTTTTAACTTCCAGGCTGAAAGGATGATGGAAGTTAGGCAAAGCATTTCATTCCTGAAACTCCAAAATCCACCAGTGCTGGACGGAGCTCAGAGGAGAAACAGACAGTCTAGATTACTTAGTCAAGCCCACGTGAATGCAAGATCCTGCGGACACAAAGGGAAGTTAGGGTGATGGGGAGGAATGAGGGACACCTATTGTGTACAAATGAACTCTCAAGCCACAGAGCAATACAAAAAAAGTAATAAAAGAGAGAAAACATGACTTTCAGGGGGAAAAAACCCTGTCCCTATGGAGTATAACATTGGCTAACCTCTTACACTACAAAGGATCAGCATAATATACTGTATTGTGAGGGTGTGGAAGCACAAAACCCATTAACCCCAATCAGCATGCACCATGCTGAATGTGTAAGCTGATGGTGTAGCATGATTGCAAAAAAAACCTGATGAGGTTCAACAACGACAAATGCAGAGTCCTGCACTTAGGATGGAAGAATGCCATGCACTGCTACAGACTAGGGACCGAATGGCTAGGTAGCAGTTCTGCAGAAAAGGACCTAGAGGTCACAGTGGACAAGAAGCTGGATATGAGTCAACAGTGTGCTCTTGTTGCCAAGAAGGCTAACGGCATTTTGGGCTGTATAAGTAGGGGCATTGCCAGCAGATCGAGGAACGTGATCGTTCCCCTTTATTCAACATTGGTGAGGCCTCATCTGGAATACTGTGTCCAGTTTTGGGCCCCACACTACAAGAAGGATGTGGAAAAATTGGAAAGAGTCCAGCGGAGGGCAACAAAAATGATTAGGGGGCTGGAGCACATGACTTATGAGGAGAGGGTGAGGGAACTGGGATTGTTTAGTCTCCAGAAGAGAAGAACGAGGGGGGATTTGATAGCAGCCTTCAACTACCTGAAGGGGGGTTCCAAAGAGGATGGAGCTTGGCTGTTCTCAGTGGTGGCAGATGACAGAACAAGGAGCAATGGTCTCAAGTTGCAGTGGGGGAGGTCCAGGTTGGATATTAGGAAAAACTATTTCACTAGGAGGGTAGTGAAACACTGGAATGCGTTACCTAGGGAGGTGGTGGAGTCTCCTTCCTTGGAGGTTTTTAAGGCCCGGCTTGACAAAGCCCTGGTTGGGATGATTTAGTTGGGAATTGGTCCTGCTTTGAGCAGGGGGTTGGACTAGATGACCTCTTGAGGTCCCTTCCAACCCTGATATTCTATGATTCTATGATTCTATGAAATTCCAAATTATTTAAATACTAGAGGTGATTGTTCTGACACACACCTGAGTTCTTGTGTGAGATAGCGTGGGGAAGTTTGCACTGCTATCACTTGTACCATATAGAGGCTGAACGTTCTAGTAGTGAGAACAAAGACGTTTTGCGTTCTGCATACATGAACCAGAGTGCATTACAACACAATGATATTTATGGTACATATGCAAGATGTAGTATGTTTTAATATGCAAGATGTATACATCATCAACTACCACGTTTACCACGCTGGCCCAGAGCACACTATGATCTGGGGATGGTTGGAGAGGGCTGCTGCACAGGGAAGCCGCCATCCCTCTCCTCCTCCCTGAACTCTGGGGATAATTTCCTAGAGCCTTAGAGATGCTCTGGGATGGCATCAAGATATCAATGTGGTGTTGCACTCAGAGCCTGTAACAGCTCAGCAGATTGGAATGGGGCTTACTGGGACAGTTTCTGATTTTATTCTGAATTCTTCATTCTATGATTACTCGCAGGAATACCCAGCAACGTTCTCCAATCAGCAAAGTTGTCAGTAACCTCTCTTCAGACTTGCGCTAGGGCATGTGCTGCAAATCTCTCCCTGTGTTCACAGAGGGTAATCACACACATATCGTTGCACTATGGAGCAACAACGTCTGTCCTTCTCTTGTGAGCTCCCTGTTGGAGAAGGTCCAGCTGACACAAACCATGCAAGGGCTGGCAGCCGAGTAGACATTTTCTTCATTTCCCACTTAGAGGTCAGGGCACAAAGAGGCTATTAACATATTTTAAGGTGACCCTCTAATTCCCTTACATACGTAACATACCTGGTAGCTCAATGTGTTCTCCACAGTACTTGTTTACAGCCTGTTTTAATGCAGTCGTTATAAATCTAGCGGGTCTGTGTTAACAATCCTCAGTGAATTTTCATAGGAAATGGGGGGGGAAAGAAGAGAAGGGGAAGTTGCACCCAAATGTTAAATAAATTAAAAAAAAAAACCCAAAACCAAACATATTTCTACTTTCCAATGAACCCAGCATCAGTAGTCATAGGAGCAACCCATAACTGAGAGATCATTTAAAAAAAGAGACAGTGCAACTCTGGGTTACCTTTTCAAAGAGGTCTGAAGGATTTTAGTCCCTGTGAGTTTAATAGGAGTCCCACAGCTGAAAATCTATAGAAAGCCTTGATAATCCTCTATGACCTGCATCTAGCTCCCATTAAAGTCAATGACAGCGTTGCTATTGATCTCTCTAGGATCCAGCTTGGCCTTTATGTTATGAAGGGACATTTATTCTATATACAAGTCGGGTTCTTAATCTGTACCATTCACAATGGTACGAGAACACCTTCAAACCTCGTTCATACATACCTGCCTGCCTTCTTTCTTATCTATCTTTCTGTCTATTTTCAAATTTGTTTTTTCTTTACTAAACAAAAATTTCCCAATACCTTTTAGTATATTTTAATGAAGAAACTGCTTCCTAAGTAAATTTCAGCTTACCTTCCTAGTATATAGCCATTTTATACAAACAATCCTGTTCCCATTTAAATCAAAACTAAATTGCCAAGGATTATTTTTTGCATTTCCCATTGTTTCATTTCTTCTTTCTGTACAATAACAGAGCAGAAGATTCGTAGAGTTTATGACCAGAACAAACCATTAGATCATCTAGTCTGATCTCCTGTATATCACAGGTCATTACATTTCAAACAATTATCTCTGTATTGAAGCCAATAACTTGGCTAATGAATATTTTCCAGAAAGGCATTCAGTCTTGATTTGAAGACAAGAGATGGAGACTCCATTGCTTCCCCTGATAGTTCTTTCCAGTGATTAGTCACCCTCACTGCTAAAAAACTCTCCTTTATTTCTAATTTGATTTTTTCTAGCTTCAGCTTCCAGCCACTGGTTCCTGTTATGCCTTTCTCTTCTAAATTAAAGAGCCCTTTAGTACCTGGTATTGTCTCCCCAGGAAGACATGTACTTATACACTCTAACAATGTCACCTCTCAATCTTCTTTTTGATAAACTAAACAGATTGAGCTCATTAAGTTTCTCACTATAAGACATTTTCTCCAATCCTTGAATCTTTTTAGTGGCTCTTTTCTATACCTTCTCCAATTTTTCAAAATCTCTTTTGAATATGCACGCCAGAACGGTAGGCAGTATTCCCGTATTGGCCTCAGCAATACCGTATACAGAGGTAAAATCCCCTCCCTACTCCTACTTACCTGTTTATATAGCTAAGGATTGCATTAGCTCTTATTGCTGCAGCATTACACTAGGAACTAATGCTGAGTTGCTTTTCATGGATCCACAATTCCTTTTCAAAGTTGCTGTTTTCCAGGATATAGCCCTCCATTCTGTAGGTCTGACCTACATTCCTTGTTCTTAGATGAATACCTTTGCATTTGGCTGTATTAAAACATAATTTTGTTTGAATGGGCCCATCTTACCAAGTGATTCAGATCGCTCTGTATGACTACCTCGTCCTCAACATTATTTACCATTATGCCAATCTTTGCATTGTCCACAAATTTTATCAACAGCAATTTTATATTTACTTCCAGATTATCGATGAAAATGTTGAATAGCATTGCAGGTGATATTGATCCTGGCAGAACCCCACATTTGGCTGTATTAAAACAAATTTTCCACACCACTGTCCTGTTCTGACAGCAGCAGCATCCCTCTGACAAGCAGGAGCAGGCATCCTACATCAGTGTGCCAGAGATCTCCTCAGCTAACTCTTTTAGGACCCTTGGGAGCATGTCATCCAGGTCTGCTGATTTAAAAATATTTATCCACAGTTGATATTGTTTAATATATTCCTGAGTTACTGATGTACTGGAAAGTATTTCATCTTCATGTCATACAAGTACATTATCCTGCTTATTTCCAAATGCAGAACAGAAATATTTATTCAACACTTCTTCCTCTTCTCCATCATTAACAACTTTACTATCTCCAACTAGCAGTGGGTTTGTACCAGAGCTATGATTTCTTTTCTTCCTAATATACTAAAAAAACTCCTTCTTATTGCCTTTAGTTCAGCTAACATGGATTTTTCCCTGATGTCTTTAGCTTCTCTTATCAATTTTCTAAACTTCTTATATATTATGGATAATGGATAGCAGTTTTTTATATCTAATTGTTTCCTTCATTTCACTACTGAACTAAGATGGTCTTTTTGCCAAAGTTGTTCTCTTCTTTGATTGTGGATTCATGGCTTTTTGGCCATTTAATAAACTCTTCTTAAAGAGCTCCTGATTTTTATTCAAATTTTCTGTCTAAATTTCCCCCCCCCCAATCAATTTCACTCATAATTTTCCTCAACTATGAGAAATTAGCCCATTTGAAGCACCAAATATAATATATATAATACAGTTGGGACAGTCCTCTGTTTGCCAGTATTGAATGTAATCAGATCATGATCAATAGTATTAGGCAACCACCAACTTCTAGTCCAGTGACTAATTCTTTATCTATCATAATGAGGTCCAAAATAGAGTTGACTCATTTTAGGTGTAATACTTTTTTTTGTTAGAAAATCATCATCTCTAATTTTTAGAAACTCTAATGATATTTTACTTCTGGCTGCAAGAGAGACCTCCAGCATCTGTCCCCCACAACACCACCATTTTTTGTTCCACACATTACCAACAGGTGCTTAAGAAGTAATCCCTCATCATCTTCTTCTTCTCTGGTCTGATTTAGTGGTCTGGGTCAGACCCTTATCAGTATCCCATCTTGGGTACCACAGTAGTTTCCCCACTGCAGTTTAAGGTTGCCAGTTGGAATATTTCTGCACTTTTATTCACCATTGGAGGCGCCTGCTCCTCTTCCCATCCAAGTTCCCATGAGCTTCACTGAGTGAAGGATTAGGGTTTGGGTCTGATTTTGATTGCTGCCAGGCTGTTCGGTTTAAGCAAAATGATCAACTCCCCAAGTGTCTTAATGCAATTCTGGTAGACATTGTTCAAAAGTGAATCTCCAAGACTATACCTACTGCCTAAGAGCTGAAACATTTTAAACATCCAGTGAGAAGATCAGAATGAAGACAGTTTTGAGATACTCGAATTTTGCAGTGAGTGCTTATGTTAATTTGCGTAAGTGCTGGAGCTAGGCATGTGGGGAGTGCTGCTGTACCCTATGGCCTGAAGTAGTAATAACAACCCAAATACATGGTTTCTGCCTTCATCAACCCCATTATAAAAATTGTTCCAGTACCACTGCTAATCTGGTCTGTGTGTTCCTATTATAGAAAACATTAACTGGCCCTGGACAGCGTTATCAAGGACAGAAATAGCAGAAAGAAACACTGAGAAGTGACAAATTTATTAACTTTTACAGCAATACTCTGTGCATGGAAATAGAAGTAACCTGGCCTCTACATATGCTCTACAGAAAGGCAAAGTTAATGGGTCTTTGTGAGTTAACAGAGGGAATCCACACCCAGCCCATAGACAGCATATAATTTCCCTGTGCCAGCTGGTGATCCAGTCCCTGAGCTAGAACAAGGGCTACTCCTCCTATATAGAGGTGTGGAGTTCCCCTTAATGCCTGTGTCATCAGTGCCCATCCCATGCATAATTCCAGTGTAATTGGAATCTTCTACCATCCAGGCATTACTGGGTGGATTTCACCCAGAGTGCAAAATTCATTAGTGCTGACTATGAGGACTCTCTTCCTGCTGGGAGTTAGAATCTGGCTCCTTCAATCCAAGAGCAGCAGCTACAGGAGAAGCTCTATTAAGTTGTCACCAGGGAGCAAGACTTTTACATAGCATGGAGGATCCTGCCTCGCCCCATTTCAAGCAATAAAGCGACAGCTCAGCCAGTTCCCCTTGGTTCAGATGAGTTCACTTTTTGCCTATAACGATCCATGGTGCTGTCTGTTAAGGATCCAATGAGAAACCATTTACTTGACTGTATTTTTGTGATGTTTCATTAGACAAGAAAGAACTTTGCACCATTTGGATTGCAATTTGGCTGCATGTAATGAATTAACACCATGTGAGTCACGAGGGTGACCAGACTTCCCGATATTGGGGGTTTTGTGTTATATACGCAAGGCAACTATACTCCCCCACCCCGCAAAGTGTCCTGATTTTTCACACTTATTATCTGGTCCCCCTGTGGGTCACACTTAGAACCAATAACATTTGATTTACCTGCATTGGCACTATAACAGCTGGCAGTATTTATTTTGTTTTTGCAATGGAGAAGTACAGATTCTCTCGCCACAGCTGATTTAGGAAGCTCTCCGTTTTATGGGTCTGCAGGCGCTGATCATTTGATTCTAATGGTTACAAGTTACTTAAAAGAGACTCCACCCCAATCTTTAGAAATGACAAGCCCTGTAGCCTTTGATGACCACATATTAGCCATTCAGCCACCTCCCAGGTCCTCTTTCACATGTAGTCTTTTAGTTTTAGATACTCACCTACTTAAATCTTTTAAATTAGAAATAAAATACACATAAATACATAGCAGATGCTCAGGTGCCTTGGACTGGATGCATTTTTGATACAGAACCAACTTTACACCTTTCTCAGTGTTGCTTTCTCACCTGCTTATATGGTGCACAGCTGTAGCCTGCTGGCAATGCTCCGTTAGGCAAGGCTGGCGACTTCCAGGTTTAATGCTACCTTTTGTTTCCTCTTCTCTTTGTGTGAGATTTCTGTAGTTTATTCTCATTTCTACTTGTCTTTGTGTTCCTACAGATCCCACACTAGAGCTACTGCTCTCTCCTTATTGCTTTGTTTGTTTCTTCTTTAAATAAGGAGAAACAAAGAATTAAAGCTTCATATAACCCAATGCCCAAAGTGATTTGGGGAAACATGTCTCTGGTTCTTCTTGAGTTATTCTAGTTCAGAGAGATAACACTGGGACCCAACTGTCAAAGCACGGAGCTAATTTTTTGTGGTAGCCATCCCCAGTCAGTACATTACTGACAGTGGCAGCTGTATTTACGCTTAGAATTCTGACTACTGGCACTGAGGAGTGAAGGACTATCAGGAATGAGAGTTTTCCTTATGAATCATATAAGGAAACAGCTGAACCGATAGCATTGCCCTTATCCACTGTGACAAGACTTAACACGCTCCATAACTTCCAGAACTATTTTCTGCCTGTGGTGCGAGTGGTCCAGTAATGGCACATTGCATCACAAAACAAGGGCTGCTGCTTTGTGACCAGTAATATCATTACTGTATATGATGTCAGGAGGGAAGAAAATGAGAAGGAGTTACCTTATCTTTTGAGCCTGCTGTTGGAGGGGCAGATGAAGTCTAGCAGCATGTTGTGTCCTTACCTTTCCATCCCCCCTCTTAGAAGCTGAAAATTGTGCACGTGATGGAAAGTCTTCAAATAGGAATGAGTCAACTCCTACTAGCGTTGCTTGTATTCAAAATCAACCTTGCATATACCACTCAGCTTCATTTAACCATATACTGACCAATACTTTGGTTTTGTACAATGCTTTTCATCCAGAGCTTTTAAAGATCTTTACAAAGGTCAATACACCCTACGAACCCCATATTTCAGGTAGGGTGACTAAGCACAGAGAGGTTAAGTGACTTACCCACAGTCACACACCAATCACTTGTGAAACTGAGACTTGGCTTGCTGACTCCTCCTCTTGTGCTCCGTCAAGAATTTCAAGTTATATTTTTAGGACTCTTATGGCTCTTTTTTAGAAGCAAACATCCCTTTTTATTGGTGTTTAAGAAATATTTTCTTCGAACTGTGTCAAACATTGACTCACTCCAAAGGCCATTTTTCTGGGGATGAATTCCCAGTGACCATACAAGTTCTATAAGGCCTGTGGTTTCCTTCTGCAAACAATTCACAACCCTGTAAAAATGGCAACATTTACATATTTTCCTGATCTCTTTTATACAAATCTACTGCATTTTGGTTTCAGTGCAGTTTTATCAACCCCAGAAACATTATGCTGTAGACTCAGCATGAAAGGCAAAGACTTTTAAATACTGTGTTTGACTAGTCTGTGCTCTAGTTTGGCAGGGAAAGAAACATACTCACAGCTACAGTGTTCAGTCATTGGAAAAAGAATAAGATTACAGTGAAATGTATGGAGATACTCATGAAAAGGTTAAATTGTAAAGCACGTTCTACCAATTAGCATTCCGAAATGTATCTGTGGCGGACGGTGTTGGTAGTTGATTTCCTACTGGGAGAATAGTGTACATGGAATATCTTTAGAAATGGTCTGAACTGGAATTACCTCTCCAGATTCAATTATGCCTAGATGACTTAATCTCTCTAAAAAAGGCAGTTATTATTTTGCTACCTCAGCTAAGGACTCTGAAGTACTATCACTCTAACCAGAAGTAATTACTTGAATAATAATAGTCAAAATAAAACGCAGAGAAAGGGCAGCCTACGACTGAAAGTAATCCATAACTTTGAGTTTAAATAGCCCAATAAGCACATATTTATACATACAGTCTCAAAAATATTCCCAATTGAAAGATGCTGTACCATACAGGAAGGAAGAAAAAGGACATCTGCAGTCCCATTCAGCACAATACAAAGAGTATGTCTGCCTGTATTTAGATAAAGAACGGAGACTGAAAAATAGAAAAAATCGGGGCCAAGAAGGGACTAGTCAAAAAAGCGGTAGCATCAGAGTCTTTACATCAGAATTCAATGTTGCTTGCTGCAGCACCTCTAGCAGCAGCAGTGTCCTTCAAAGTATGAGTCTGACCTTCAGCAAACCTCAGTCCATACTGTTTAGGCCTTTCTGGGTGCAGGACAAACAAAGAGAACGGCTACTGTAACAGAGAGCCACCTGGAAACACACACATGCAGTCCAAGATACTGAGCTCCAAAAGCACAAGCCACCTTCTACTAGCTGTCAGTAGGAGCAGGGCTTTTCTCTTCTGGGTCTGCCACTAAAGGCCAATAATTTATATATGCAGATGCTGACACATTAGGGAGGTCCCACCCCCCTTTCTGACCTAAAATAGAGCCCATGGTAACAAAACCAAACAAAAACTCAGCCTACATCTCATTCTGTTTGCTCTCTTGATCAGCAAGATTCTTGTTTTCTCCTTTGCCAGTGGCTTTTGACCAGCCTGACCTCCTGGAACATATATTTGTGGTTGTTGTAGGTAATGTTATAAAGGGTCCGGAAAAACACTCAGATATATCATACTCCTGCCTTCCCACCTGCTAAATTTTATATTTGACAGTCACTGAGTGTGTCGCTTTCTACACTTCCCAAAATATTCAATAGGATCCAAAATTCCAGCCACCTTTTAATTCAAAGATTCAACCTTTGGATTTTATTACTTTTCTCAGAAATAGTCCCAGGCATTTCTCAGATGCAATATGTGAGTTGAGAAGACTCATAAGCATTTTCCTGGTTGGGTGAGACTTCTCCCAGGAGACACACTAAGGAGTCACACAATGGCAGATGGGGAAGCGGTGCCTATAGAGATGCAAGTGGAAGAATCATGCTACAGACAAACCATATAAAGGGTGGAAGTAACATTAAGTCAGTATATAAACCCCCCCCCAAATGATTTTTTTTGCAAATATCTTGCTCATAGAACGATGCTGGATTGGCAACTCTGTGGACTGAAGTCCTCCGTTCATCCTCAGAACAAGTGCAGCACCTGCAGCAACTACGCAAACTCCCCAAAGTTGGCCAAATTCTTCACACTTGTGCAAAGTGGGTGTCAAACACTACCATGGTCATAGTGGACAATTCTGATTTGTTAGTACCCCCTTTGATCATGTAGAAATATCCACAAGGCAGCCAGGATCAGGCCCATTTAGGGAGTATGGGAGGAAGGATTGTCTTATGGTTAAGGCACAGGGCTTGCAACTCAGGAAGTCAAGGTTTTATTTCCAGCTCTGCCATGGATTTCCTGTGTGGCTTGGGGCAAATTTCCTGATCTTACTCTCTGCCTCAGTTTCTGTAAAATGGGGTGATAATACTTATGTCACAGGGGTGTTTTAACACTAAATTAACCAGTGCTTGTTGTAGTGTCCCTTGTGATACAGAAATGACAGGATTCAGGCGTAACAAACACAAAAAGGATTATTTATTTGTTCAGGATGCTGGACATGCAGAGACACTTGCAGCATTCCTTGAGTCCTCTAGCTAGCAGCCTGAGGAACAGAGCCTGTGCTGCGGTGACACTACACACAGTCTATCTAAATCCTGGTCCAGATTAACCAATCAGGGAATGGACTGACTCAGACTATGAAGCACCATTGTGATCACCTAGTCTGAACTTCTGTATAACACAGGCTGTACGATGTCCCTGAATTAATTCCTGTTCGAACCAGAGCAGACTTTTTAGAAAACACTTGATTTTAACATTTCCACCACAGCCTTTCGTAAATTGTTCTGATGGTTAATCACCCTCTCTGTTAAAAATGTGTGCCTTATTTCTAGTGCAAATTTAGCTAGCTTCAATTTCCAACCATCATTGTACCTTAGTCTGCTAGATTGAAAAGTCCTCTACTATCAAATTTCTGATCCCCATGTAGGTACTTATAGACTGTGATCAAGTCATGCTTTAACCTTCTCTTTGATAAGCTAAATAGACTGTGGTCCTGGAGCCTATCATTAGAAGGAAGGTTTTCAATTCTTTAAGCATATTTGTGGCTTTTCTTGAATGCTCTCCTATTTTTCAACAATCTCCTGAATTGTGGACAACAGAACTGGACACAGTATTCCAGTAGCAGCCACACCAGTGCCAAATACAAGGTAAAATAACCTTTACTCCTACTCAAAATGCCCCAGTTTATAATCCAAACATCATATTAGCTGTTTTGGCCACATCATCACACTGCTCATATTCACCTGATTGTTCACCATGACCTCCAAGTCCTTTTCCGTCTTCTCAGGATAGAGTCCCCCATCTTGAATGGCCTGCATACTTGGTTTCTAGATGCATGATTTTACATTTGGCTGTACTGAATCACATATTTGCTTTTGCCCAGCTTGCCAAGTGATCCACATGGCTTTGCATCAGTGATCTACCCTTCTCAGTACTTATCTCTCCCCAATATTTGTGTCATCTGCAAACTTGATCTGTGATGGTTTGGTTTCCTTCCTGGTCACAGATAAAAATGTTAAATAGTACAGGGCCAAGAACCAGTCTCTGCAAGATTCCACTAGAAACAAACCTACTTGACGATGATTTCCAATTTGAGACCTACCTGTTACCCAGTGTTCATTCATTCATTGTATACTATGTTGATTTTTTAACATCCTAGCTTCTTAATCAAAATATTATGCAGTACCAGGTCAAATACCTTACAGAAGTCTAAGTCAATAACATTGTTTCCTTTATCAACCACATTTATAATCTCATCAAAAAAAGGTATTAAGTTAGTTTGACAAGATCTATTTTCCATAAACACATATCGATTGGCATTGGTTATATATCCTCCTTTAATTCTTTGAGTCCCATATCAGGCATTCCATCATGTTGCCTGGGAATAATGTCAGTCCAACAAACCTATAATTACTTGGGTCATCCGGTTTACCCCTTTTAAATATTGAAACATTAGCTTTCTTCCACTCCTTTGGAACCTCCCCAGTGTTCCAAGACTCATTGAAAATGAACATTAATGGTCCAAACAACTCCTTAGCCAGCTCTTTTAAAACTCTTGAATGCAAAGTCTCTGGACCTGCTGATTTAAAAGTGTCCAGCTTTAGTAGCTGCTTTTAACATCTTCCTGGGTTACTACTGCAGTGGAAAGTATTCCATCCTCATCACATACTATGAATACATCATCTGGCTTTTTTCCCCAAACACAGAATAGAATTATTTATTGAATATATTTACTTTTTCTATTATTAACAATTCTACCATTCCCATCTAGTAATAGAACAACACCATTGTTACATTGTTAGGATTCCTTCTGTTCCTAATATACTGAAAAAATTCTTTATTATCTACACTTGATGACTGTACTACACTTGTAAAGCTCACAATGAGAAGGTCTATGGATGGTGTTATGTAAATATAAAGTATTTTACTTGCAACAGATTAGATTACAAGAATGTTCTTAATAATAGTGACCCTATATACAAACACACAAAAAAACCTACACTGGTTATTAAGGTTGCAAAGTCAAACACTCAAAAGTTAAGAAATGCCAGAACTCAGGTTGTGCATGGAATATTCTGATGTGGGGTTGCCTCTGCTGAGGTTGCTCCACTTTTATTAAATAATTGACTAATTAAATATTAACTGGGACAGTGAAAGAGCTAAATGACTCTACAGCCTAATGACTAGGCACTCACCTAAGAGATGACAGAGCCCTGTTCAAATCCCTTCTGAGGGGAGAGAAGAAGCTTGAATAGGGTGACTGCCACATCCCGAGTGAGTAACTAATCCCAGAGGCTAAACATTATAAAGGAGGAGCTCCTCCCACCCCTATCCATTTTGTTTCGGGCCCTGCATGCAAATTAGGCAGCTCAATGCCTATCTTTCCCTGGTTTGTGGATCACAAGCAGAGTTAAGCACTTCCCTGCAGCCTGGACTTGGCACCTATTTCTGAGAGAGGGTTGAAGTTAAATTCTACTGTGATGGGTTTCTCTCCCTCCCCAAGGATGTTAAATTTAATTACATTGCTATTACTGACCAGGTCAGCTATATTAATCTCTCGGACCAGATCCTATGATCCACTTAGGACTAAATCAATAATTGCTTCTCCACTTGGAGGTTGCAGGATGAGCTGCTCCACTAACTAGTCATTACTGGTGTTTAGAAAGTTTTTCTCTGCATTCCATCCTGAGATAACATGTATGCTATCAATATGGGGATAGTTGAAATCCCCCATTATTATTGTTTTTTCTGTTTTTGTAGCATCTCTAATTTCCTGATCATTTCACAGTCACCGTCATTATCCTGGTCTGGTGGTCAGTAGTATACTCCTACTGATCTACTCTTATTATTCAAGCATGGAATATCTATGGTATATGTTGGTTCATTTAAGATTTTTACTATATTTGACTCTATGCTTTCTTTCAAATAGAGTGCCACTCCCCCATCAGCGCAACCTACTCTGTCATTCCTAATATTTTGGATCCTGGATATTTTGGATCAACTGTGTCACATTGATGATCATTGTTCCATCAAATTTCTGTGATGCCTATTATATTAATATCCTCATTTAATAGCAGGCACTCAACTTCCCTTAGTATTTAGACTTCTTGCATTTGTTTATAAGCACTTATAAAATGTGTCAATATTTAGTTGTCTGCCTTCCTGTGATGTAATTGAAGGGAACTTTTTTTCATGTGATTGTTTCTCTTCAGTTCTTACCTATACTTTATCAACTTCTATCCTCTCCTTTTTATTAGCACATAGACTATCCACTTTAATAAATCCTTCCCTAAGTAATGTATCTGTCCAAATCACATGCTCCTTCACACCTGTCAAATTTCCTCCAGCCCTTAGTTTAAAAACTCCTCTACAACTTTTTTAATTTTACATGCCAGCAATCTGGTTCTGTTTCAGTTTAGATGGAGCCCATCTTTTCTGTATAGGCTCCTCCTTTCCCAAAAGGTTCCTAGGTCCTTATAAACCTAAATCCTGCCTCCGAACAGCATCATCTTATGCACACATTGAGACCTTGCAGTTCTGCCTGTCGGTCTGTCCTCACATGTGGAATTGGCAGCATTTCAGAGAATGCTACCATGGAAGTCCTGACCTTTAATCTCATACCTTGCAGCCTAATTTTGGCCTCCAGGACCACTCCGTTATCTTTTCCTATGTCATTGGTACCTACATGTACCACAACCAATGGCTCCTCCCAAGCACTGCACATGTCTGTCTAGACGTCTCAAGAGGTCTGCCTCTTTGCACCCAGCCGGCAATTCACCATGCAGTTCTCCTGCCATCACAAACCCAACTACCGAACATTGGAATGCTTAACTTTGCAACCTTAATAATGTTCTTTAATGTTCTTTTTGTGTTTAATTTCCTAGGGGTTTTTTTTGAAAAAGTGAACAGGAAAAACAAATTCCACGGTGTGGCATAATATTGACACCCACATGGTTCATTAACAGTTTTAGAACCTGTAGAACCACCACGTTGACACCTGCCACTTGAGCTGTTGGGTAATTGATAGCAATAGTAGATTGTCATCCTCTATGTGGACCAGCACTAGAGAGGGATGAGACACACCCTTGCACTTGCCAGTGAGTTTCACAGATATTTATGGACAGTTGAGGGATAGTGAGACTCAAGAGGCTTGGGTACCAGTCCAGGCTCAGGAGAAGAGTGTGTTCTAGTGGGCACAGAATCTTCCACCCATTTCCCCCAAGCTTGACACCTTCTGCATTGTCTGCTCCCTCATGTCCCAGTTCTGTCTCTTCCCAGTTCTGTCTCTTTGTCCCAGTCCCATTCTCCACTCCACAGGCTTCTTGTCCCAGTTCCAGTCTTCTTGCTCAACCAATCATGTTTCTCTCCAGACCCAGTCTACGTGTCCCAATCTGGTCCTTTATATTCCCCCTGCTCTGGCTTGTCTCCCCTCTGCATTCAAATCAGACAGCTTCCTTCTCCATGCCGCCTCAGCACCAGCAGAGAGGTTTTTGACAGCATAGGAATGGCAGGATCACTGCTCTCAGTTCTGGTTCCTGACCCCACCTCAGCATGGAGCAGCTAGTAGCAGCCATTAGAGGGGAAATCATTCAGAGTTCCCATAGCTGGGCTGAAGCATACTCAGTCCCTCTGTGGGAGTGGCACATGCACAAACTGGTCAGTACTAGACTCGTGAGAGCTTCAGGCATCCTCAGTGAGAATGGAATTGTCAGAGATTTTAACTGCTAAGCTCGAGCCAATCTCTACCAATCATGTGCAAAGACCCAAATGTTTCCAGTTTGGCAATGATATAAGCAGCTGAAAACAAGGTTTTGTAATTGGAAGTGTTGTGTAGCCTCAATAAGAGACAATGTTACCAGCCCACCTATAAAAACAAAATAAATAAATAATAAATTATAATAATAATAATAATACGTGGATGTTCTATAGCTCCTTCCACCCAAGGAGATCAAGGAGATCTGTACTTTAAAGTACAGATATTAATAAGTCTCATCACATGCTCCATGGCAGTTTTAATTTTTTTGTACTGTTATGTGATGGTTATAGTGTGGGATTTCCCTCCCCCATCCCATTTATTCCAGGGATTGGCTATACTACAAACACAAAACCATTCACATTCAGCTCATTATGCCAGCTGTTGCTGAAATACTGAACAGCTAAAAGAATGAAGACACATCCAGTCTCATGGTTTCATGTAATGGCCCTAATAGTGAAAACTGTAAATTATTTGCTCCATCGGGGCAGCTCACCAGTATTTAGTGAAATTTAGCAAGAACTGGAGGAAGTGTCATATGCAGAAGAGACAGAAATTGTGGGAGATAGAATGCCTGGGTTAAGCCATTAGTAAGCTGTAATTATATTGAGTTAATGTCATTTCATGGCATACTGCCAAGGAGATTCAGAGTTCTTTAAAACAAGACTGTATCTCCTCCCTTTTGTCCAAAGTTAGGCTGCAATTCAGGGTTGAAATGGAAGGAGAGAGATTTCTTTAGTTCCATAAACAGATTTTATTTTGTTTTTCCAAGTATTAAAAAAGGACTTAAAGCAAATCTGCTGGGAACATTTAGATTAAAGACCAGATTCTGGTATCCTTACGCACCTTGTAGTACCGACAGATAAGACATTACAAGATTAGTGAAGATGGCAGAATCTGGCCATAACTGTTATCAGGATAAAGATTATGATTCTCTACTTGCACTGAGTAGTACTTCACTCTGTGATTATCCTACTGATTTCAAGGACATGGGTATCAGAATCTGGTTCAGAATTTAGTGGCTGCAAGAACTTTGCATTCATAAATGCACAATATGAATGCAAGCATCAAATTAGAATGCTAAACTCCTGAGAGAGAGCAAAGGTTGAGTAAATTATAAATGAGCTAGGAGGAACCTTTGGATGCATCTTGGCCCTTGGGTTATTGGATAGCTTTTGTTTACAGCCATGTTGGACACTGGTAAAGCCATTAATTTGGGAACTGAACATCTTGAAAAATGTGTTGTAGGGGGTGTTGATCATTGTAGCAGTGGAGACAGCATGATGGAACAGGCCACACAAATACTCCAAGAGAACTTGCTTCATTATAGAAATAAAACCCCTTCCACTGCACACCCCTAGTTATCACCTACCACGCCACACTGGATACCCATACAGGGTATCATCAAACAACTACAACCCATATGGATGGAGACTCCATCCTGGAAGAAATCTTTCCTGAATCCCTTCTTCTGACCTTCAAACAACACCCAAACTCATCCTCAGAAGCAAGCACCCACAGAACAGAACACACCAACTTAAAGCAACACCAGACACTGCCAGATCAACAGATGCAAAACCTGCTGACATATCTCCACTGCTACACTGATCAACACCTCCCAAAAAACACTTTTCAGGATCCATTGGTTCTATGCATGCCTATCACAACATGTGGAGTACCTCATCCAGTGCACTAAATAACCCAATAACATTTATGTGGGTGAAACCAATCGCTACACCACTTTGGATCTGGTCCGCAGGATTGCCCCCCATGGTGCCGTGGGCCCCACGCCGCTGTCAGAAGCAGCCAGCACCCTGTCCCTGCGGCCTCTGGGCAGGGGAGCAGAGGGGTCCATGCGTTGCCCATGACTCCAGGCACCGCCCCCGCAGCTCCCATTGGCCGGGAATGGGGAACCGCGGCCAATGGGAGCTTCGGGGGAGGTACCTAGAGGCGCGGCAAGGGCAGAGCACGTGGAGCCCTCCGCCCTCCCTCCCCCAGTGCTTCCTGGAGCAGAGCGGCGTGGCGTGGCATGGCATGGCGCAGGGCTGGGGACAGGGCAGGCATTCAGGGAGCCTGCCCTGGCCCCAGTGTGCGCCGCTGCCACCCCGGAGCTGCTTTAGGTAAGTGGCGCTGGGCTGGAGCCCGAACCCCTGCTGCACCCTGCCCTAAGCCCCCTGCCTGCACCTCACACCCTTCCTTCACCCCAACTCCCTGCCCTGAGCCCCCTCCTGCACCTCACCCCCCTCCTGCACCCCAACTCCCTGCCGAGCCCCCTCGTGCAGCCTGCACCCCTCCTGCACCCCATCCCCCTGCCCTGAGCTCCCTGCTTCACCCTGCACCACTGTGCACCCCAACTCCCTGCCCTGAGCCCCCTCGTACACTCCACACCTCTCCTGCACCCCAACCCCCTACCCTGAGCTCCCTGCATCCATGCATCCCAACCCCCTGCCACACTCCACACCCCTCCTGCACCCCAACCCCCTGCCCTGAGCCCCCTCCCACAGTCCGCACCCCTGCCCTGATCCCCCTCCTGCACTCTGAACCCCTCCTGCACCCCAACCCTCTTCCCTGAGCCCCCACATACACCCCTCTTCTGCCCCAATCCCTTATCCTGAGCCCCTTCCTGCACACACCCCCCCACACACATACCCCGCACTCCCTCCCACACTCCAACCCCCTGCCCCAGCCCTGCATACAATTTCCCCACCCAGATGTGGCCCTCAGCCCAAAAAGTTTGCCCACCCCTGCACTAAACTCTTGAAAGAACTCAGACAGGAAAATGACATAAGACAAGAACACCCTATCACCTGTGGGTGAACACTTTTCACCTATCAATCCTCATCCTCAAAGGAAACCTGCACAATGCTTTCAAAAGATGAGCCTGGGAGCTTAAAGTCATAATTTTGCTTGATACTAAAAATCGTTCACTCACTAGAGACACTGGATTTATGGCTTATTACAACAAGCTATAACCCACTAACAATTCCCCTCAACTGCCTTCTCCCCCTATTCCTTTCCCCCCCATGACAGTTAATGGGCCACTTCACCTTGAATGGTCCCTTGAAATATATGTTAACTAATTATGATAAACAATCTGTTCCACCTTGTATTTAACTCTGACATTCTGAGGGCTTGTCTTCACATACAATGCGACAGCTGCGCTGCTGTAGCGTTTTAATCCACCTCCATGAGAGGCATAGAGACAATGTCGATGTATTTAGGTTGACGCATCGTCAGTGTAGACACTGTGTTGCTTACATCAACAGTTGCTGGCTTTCAGAAGCCCCAATGCCCCACACTGACAGTTCAATTGGTGAAAGCGCTCCTGGTGAGGATTCACACCACCGACATAAGGAGCAAAGTGTAGACATGCACAAATGATGTAATTACTGCAGCAGCTGTATGCCAGTGTAAATTAGGCTGACTTAATTTTGTAGTGTAGACATGTCCTTAGTGAAGACATTACTATGCTGAAGGGAGAGCTTCTCCTGTCAGTGAAGTTAATCCACCTCCCTGAGAGGTGGTAGCTATGTCAACAGCAGAAGCTTTCCTGTCATCATAGTGCTCTCTACCCAAGGGGGTTAGGTTGGTGTAACTATGTCACTCCGGGGTGTGGATTTTTCACACCCCTGAGTGACATAGTTATACCGCTATAGGTTTGTAGCATAGACCTGGCCTGAGTAAGTTTCCCAGCTCTGAAGAAGAGCTCTGTGTAAGCTCAAAAACTTGTTTCTCTCACCAAGAGAAGTTGGTCTAATAAAAGATATTACCTCACCCACCAAGTCTCTCTAATTTTCTAGGCCAAATGTTTCTCAGACTGCCTGGACTGACTCAGCCCTGTATATTTGCAGAGGCCTCAGAAGGAGAGTACTGTTCTGCCAACAGACTATTCTGTCAATGACTATTTGACCTTTCTGATGAACTTTAGTTCACAACCATCAGTACAGTGGCTCTTGAATGCCATTGCCCCCAGCTCCATTCTGATATGTCATCAGGATATACAGAGGTCCTGTGACAGATGAAATAAAAACAAGAGTTGGCTAGAATGTCAGTGGTATAAGTCCATTACTATTATTATTTGTATTGTCGTTGCAGTGGTAAGTCCCAGACAGTGACTGGGGGCCCTACTGCGCTAGGCAACATACACACATATGAGAAGATGGTCCCTCCTACAAATTGCTCACAGCCTAGGTAAATGGATTATACTATAAAGAATATTCGAAGTTTTAAGCCATGGTTGTGCAGGAAGCAAACACAGGTTTTTGCCTTTAAAGTTTATCACACTTAATATTTAAAGACCTGTTGTGATAAATGAAAGGGGGGGGGGTTGGCGGTAGCTCCCTTCTATGGACACCCAGCCAGCCCGTAGCTATAAAATCCCTCTTAGTAGCTGTTCTCTAATTGCTCTACCTGTAAAGGGTTAAAAAGTCTCACTGCTATGCATAGGTAAAAGGAAGTGAGTGGGCACCTGGCCAAAAGAGCCAATGGGAAGGCTAGAACTTCTTAAAATTGAGAAAAGACTCCCCCTTTTGTCTGTCTGTTGTTGTTCTCAGGGAGAGGTAGACTGGGTTGGAACTATGCAGCAAGAAGCTTGGACCAGGTATGAAAAAAATCATCAGTATCATACCTAGAAACTACTCATTTAAAACCCCAGATATGTAAGTAGATCAGGAAATGTCCAGGAAAACTCGATTAGGCTTATCCCTTTTAATTCTTTATGGCTTGTGGATTCCTCTGTGCTAACCCCAGGTGCTTTTGTTTTGCTTGTAACCTTTAAACTGGACCTCAAGAAAGCGATTCTTGGTGCTTAATCCTTGTATTTTTGTTAAAAAAAAAAATCTAGCAATAGCCTGAGTTCCCAGATGTATTTTCTTTCTTTTTTTAAATAAAATTTACCCTTTTTAATAACAGAATTGGATTTTTGTGTCCTAAGAGGTTTGTGCACGTTGTTTAATTAGCTGGTGGCAACAACTGATTTCCTTTGTTTTCTTTCTCAGCTCTTCCCTGGAGGGGGTGAAAGGGCTTGAGGGTACCCCACAAGAAGGAATTTGCAAGTGCGCCTTCCTGGGCTCTCAAAGGGTTTCTGCACTTGGGTGGTGGCAGCATCTACCAATCCAAGGTCAGAGGAAAGCTGTAACCTTGGAAGTTTAACATGTTGTAGTCCCAAAGGTAGAATGTGTTACAAGTTTACAGAACTCATTTTCCTTTCCTGGCAATAATTTGCAATTCAGAAGAACTGTTAGGGAACTATTTGACATCTGCATGTTAGTGAACACCCTTCAGGGGGATGAAGATTCAACTTTCCACAGTCAAAGATGGAATATTAAATTTATTCAGCAAGCCTCATAGCAGCTAACATCTGAAATATGGCATCAAACCTGATATGAAAGAGACAATACGGAAGAGAACACTTCCAAAGTGATAGAAGACCGCCAATTCAGTGGTGTTTCAGTTATGTAAACTAAGAAAAGTTGGCAGGCAAAATATGTAAGACTGTCTCTAAGTGTATCTTGGGGGCATAAAGTATGAGAAATCCCAATAAACAGCTTAAAGTTTGTATTTAGAAAGCACTATATAAATAAAACAATTTTAATTAAGAAGTGAATTAGGTGCAGCTGTCTAATTGCATAATGTGGTTCCACTGTGACAATTAAGGTAAGTTGGCTCCTGTTCTGGTATTGTAAAGTGCTTTAATTATTGTTTGTACTGTTAAAAAAAGAGAGGATAGAAGATACAAATATGCAATCATGTTTACATAGAGTGATAACAGAATATATTTAACAGTGCTTGTTTCCATATATTTTAAAATCAGGAATATAAAACATCTATGACTTAAGCACATTTTTGGTCATGAAACATTTGCTTATTCAGATGTCAGACTCTGTAGCTACTTTAAATTAAAAGGGTCCAACATTGTGTGTTGATACAGATTCAAAAATATTGTATACATTTCCATTATTATGGCATGAGTAATGCAGTTAATGGCATGAGCAATGTCAGTCTTAGACAGAAATAGAGATTGTAGGGATGGAATAATGAGCCAAATAGAATGTTCCCATTAAGCTATAGTAAAGCAGGAAAATATTGTGTGTTTTCCATGGCAGTTTTTTTAAAATGACACTTCTGAAGATTCTAGTTGCAAGGTAGGAGTCAGATGCTGCAAAGCTTAACTCATGTGAGTAATCCTGATATGAATTATTTCCACATGTAGAGATCACTCATATAAGTAAGTACTTGCAGTACTGAGCCCTCACTGTTAAACATGATGACAGAAACATCATAATAACTAACATGACAGATAAGTAAGGTTATTAACCATATTATGGCATTAAAGCAACATATTTTATTTTTTGTAGATTTTCATTCCAGGAAAAAAATGCCTAATAAACACATCAGGCCAAATTTTGGCTCTCCATTTTCTACTTTTGCCTTTGAAATAGGAACACAAATAACTCTGCTTTTGTTAAAAGATGGGAGGAAGAAGAGAAGGTTACTCACCTTGTGCAGTAACTGAGGTTCTTCGAGAAGTGTGTCCTGTGGGTGCTCCTGGTGATAGTGCGTCCCTGCGCCTTTGCTCAGAGAGTTTTACAGCAGTGCCTGTATGGGTCACACATGCACGATGCCTGCCTCGTGCGCCATTGGCACTTCATCTAGTGTGTGTGCGACCCAGACTCCTCAGTTCCTTCTCTACCGCTATTACGAATGCCATTTTCATGGATAGGTGTAGTAGGGAGCAGTTTGCTAAGAGTTCAAACGGTTTCCAAGTGAGGGTCATTAAAACCAAGTTTAAGTCCCGAGGTTGTGTGGGTGGTCTCATGCCCAGATACATGGTTTGAATGTCCCCCAGGAAGCGCTTGGTGATTAGGTGAACAAATATTGTAGTGTCGCCAATTTTTTGGTGAAAAGCAGTGATAGCCACGAAGTGTAACTTTGTTGAGCTGATGGAGAGGCTGGATTGTTTTAATTCCAGGAGGTAGTCTAATATCAATGGAAGAGGTGCAGATGTTGCAGCGGTTTGTCTGGTGGTACACCATGCTGTAAATCTCTTCCACTTTTGTAGGTAGGTGTTACGTGTAATATGTTTTCTACTGTGGAGTAGCACCTGCTGGACCTGTTCAGAAAAACTTAGTTTGCCTTTACATAACCATAGAGGAACCATGCTTTCAGATGTAGCATCTCTATGTTCAGATGTTGCATTTGACCCTCTTGTTGTGTTAACAGGTCCGTCTGAAGCGGGAGAGTGATTGGGGCACATACCAACATCTGTGTTATGTACAGATACCATGCTTGTCTTGGCCATGTGGGGGCTATTAGGATGAGTCTGGCTTTGTCAGTCCTTATTTTCTGTATTACTCTGGGTAGTAATGGCATTGATGGGAATGCACAGAGGAAGTCTGTATTCCACCTGGTCAGGAATGCATCCCCCATTGATCACTTTCCCAGACCTGCTCGGGAGCAGAATCTTGGACATTTGGTGTTGCGGGCAGGCATGAATAGATCTATTTGTGGGTGGCCCCATTTTTGGAATATACATTGCAGTATTGCATCATTTAATTCCCATTCGTGGTTGTGGGGAAAATGTCTGGCTGAGTTCTTCTGCCATTGTGTCCTGGCATCCAGATAGGTAGGAAGCCGAGATGTGGATATTGTTTTGGATGCACCAATTCCAGAGTATCATAGCCTTGGTGCATAGTGAGTGTGATCGAGCTCACCCTTGCATGTTTATGTAAAACATGCAAGCGATGTTGTCAGTCATTACTCTTATTTTTGGTTTCTTATGAATGGTAGAAATTGGAGGCAAGCATTGTGGATGGCATGAAGTTCTAGTAGGTTTATGTGTAGCCTTGTCTTGGCTGTGGACCATAATCCCTGAATTTTGTGATGTTGCTTATGTATTCCCCACCGTATAAGGGTGGCATCCTTTGTGATCATCTGTGATGGAGGATCTTGCGTAAAGGTTGTGTGGTTGAGTCCACAAGGTTAATGAATCCTTGACCGTGGCAGGCATTGTTAATCGTATGTTTAACCTGTGTTTGTTTGGTCTGTAGATGGTTGCTAGCCATCCTTGCAGGCAGCGTATTGTAAGTGCATGTGTTTGACCAAAAACGTGCATGCTGCCATGTGGCCCAAAAGTTGTAGGCATGCGTGGGCTGTGACCTGTGGGCTATTCTGCACTGCGGATATAAGTGTCTTTATCGTGTCGAATCTGTCTCGTGGAAATGATGCTTTCGCTGCCACTGAGTCGCACCAATGAATTTTTAACTGTTAAGCTGGTTCTATTGTCTATTTATTTTAGTTTATTTGTAGACTGAGACTCTGGAAGCAATCTATCATCGTTTGGGTAGAACGAAAGGTGTCTGATCGAGTGTGTGACTTCAAGAAACAGTCGTCCAGTTAAGGGAGTATTATTATTCCTTGTTTTCTAAGGTGTGCTGCTACTACTGCGACGATCTCTGAGAAAATGCAAGGCGCTGTTGACAGGCTGAAACGTAAAATCTTGAACCGATAGTGGTCTGTGTCCAAAGTAAATCTCAGAAAACACCTGTGGATAGGGTATATCGTAACATGAAAATAACCCTCCTGCACGTTGAGGGCTGAAAACCAGTCCCCCTGCTCCAGCTCTGGTATTATTGTTGTTAAGGTGACCATCTTGAACCATTGCTTTCTCACAAACTTGTTCAGTCGCCTGAGATCAAGGATAGGTCGACATCCCACATTTTTCTTGTGTGTTAAAAAGTAGTGGGAATAAAACCCCTTCCCCCTGTTTTGCACGGGAATAGTTTCCACTGCCCCTAATTGGAGGAGATGATCTACATCTTGGCATAGCAAATGTTTATGAGAAGGGTCCCTGATGAGGGACAGGGGTGGGGTGGGAGGTATGGACAGGAAAGGAATGGTATAGCCCATATGGATGACTTCTAGGGCCCATTTGTCCATGGCGATGGCAGCCCATTTCAGGTATAATGGGAGCAAACTGTTTCCAAATAGATGGATGGATGGAATAAGTGCTGGAATGTGGGAGAGATCTTCTAAGCCATCGACCAAGCCTTCTAATTTATTGCTTAGAGGAAGCAGGTTGAGATGCCACTGGTGATGGAAGTCAGCATTGTTGTGGTCTCTGTCTTTGTTGTTCGTAAGGCCTCTGGTGTTGCTGTGTATATGTTGAGTATCTATTTCTCTGATATGGTTGATACCTGTATTGTCTCCTTTTTGTGGCAGGTGTATGAATGCTGAGCGAACGGAGAGTTGGCCGCAAGTCCTTCATAGTGTGCAGTATCTCACTGGTTTTGGCTGCAAACAATTTTTCTCCGTCGAAGGGGAAATCTTCAACTGTGTTCTGTATTTCCTGTGGGAATGCTGAGGAGTTAAACCATGAGGCTTATTTCATGACCACAGCTGTAGCGGTGGACCTGACGGCCATGTCAGCAACGTCTAGCAAGGCCTGTAGAGCCGCGTGCGCAATCATTTGTCCTTCGGAGACCAGCAATTTAAATTCTCTTTTACTCTCGAATCTTGTTAATAAAGTCCATAAACTTTCCATAGTTTCTGTGGTCATATTTGGCAAGTAGTGCTGTGTAATTTGCCACTCTGAACTGAAGCATGGAGGAAGAATATACTTTGCGGCTGAATAGGTCCAACCTCTTATTATCTTTATCGAAGGTTGTGGACTGAAACTGCTGTTTGCTCCTCTGGCTGGCCATTTCCACTACCAGTGAGTTGGGTGTTGGGTGTGTGAATAAAAATTCCGATGCCTTCGAGGGAACATAATATTTTCTTTCCACCCTTTTGCAGGTTGGAGTTATGGTGGCTGGAATTTGCTATACCATCTTGGTGGATTCCATGATAGCCCCATCGATTGGCAATGCTATCTTTGAGGAGGAAGATGTCTGTAAGATATCCATTAGCTCATGCTGAGTTTCCGGCACTTGCTCCAGAGCAATTTTGAGCTAACTGGCAACTCTATTGAATAAATCTTGGAAGTGTGTAAAGTCATCCACACTGGTTGGGGGTGGAGGCATAATAGCCTCATCCAGTGAGGAGGATGAATTGTTGTTGGTTAGCGAGGTGTCAGGAGCAGTGTCCTCTCATCCCTTGTCTTGGTCACTACGGTCTCCGAGGGTGGAGGTGGGGATCTGGTGTCTTCCCTATGTGGGAATGCCTGCTGTGGTATCTTCTGTAAGACCCACAGGGATTCCAGGATGGCCAGTGACCAGGGAAGGCCTGGGTGATACCATCCACGGGTGACCGTACCATGGTGGCATGTCGTGCGTATATGTGGACCGTGATCGTAGTGGTCCAGCAGCCATAGGTATCCTGATTGGGGAGGAATGGTGAGGGGAGAATACCCCTTCAACCTCCTCATCTTCATCATTCGAGAACTCTGATGCTATCGGAGATAACTGTTACTATGGTACCGCTGACCCCAGTGAGACATCGGTGCCTAAAATAGGGGACTCTGGTGTCAAGGAGACCAACAGATCCTTCTGGTGCAGAAAGTTGTGTTGTACCAAGAGCCTCGGTGCTGAAGAGCAAGGTGCCGTTGTGTCAGGAGTACTGAGCCACATCAGTGCAGTCTGTGTCGGCGCTGTTGTGCTAGCAGCATTGGACTGCAGCACGGAAATAGGAGCGGTTGTTGGTCTCGTCTCCTTTAGCACTGTTGACGGTGCCATGGTGGAGACGGACAGCTTAGAGCCCTTAGACTCTGCACCGGAGTGCTGGGTTCTGGTGCTGGCCACTGCACGGTGAGCCACGGTGCGCCCGGCACCGATGAGAGTGGTTTAGTTGGTGACTGTTTTGTGTTGGTCTGCTCTCTATGAAGCGAAGAGGATGGCCATTTTTTTTTGCAGATTTTTTGGTCTTTGGGGATCTTGGCGGTGAAGAGACTGGTGACCTATGCCAGGAAGAGGGTTCCTGCCCCGGGTTGGAGGCTGGTCTTAGTGACTTCTCCATCAAGATGAGTTTCAGTTTCAGGTCTCTCTCTCTGCATGCCCTAGCTTTCAGTTTGTTACAATGGGCACATTTCTGAGGAATGTGAACTTCCCCATGGCAACAAACACATTGAGTGTGTCCATCTGACACAGGCATCGCCTCTCTGCATGTTGTGCATCTTTTAAATCCTGGTGAACCAGGCATTTTTCTAACCTAATACTAACTGTACTAAGGGATGGAAAAATTAAAACTTTTTTTTTTGGTAGGGAACATAACTCTAATAACTGAAACTTAACGTATCTAAACTATCCTAACTCACTAATTTATCTAAACTTGTCTAGTAGAAACGAAGGTTTTCAATGGGACTGCTGAGCTCCGTCTCAGGCCAGGGATGGTTGAGAAGGAACTGAGGAGACTGAGTAGCATGCGTGCTAGATGAAGCACCAACGGCACAATAAGCAGGCACCGCGAGTGTGCGACCTGTACAGGCACTGCTGCAAAACTCTCAGAGCAAAGATGCATAATTACCTGAAGTGGCGCACCCACAGGGACATCTCTGGAAGAAGAATGAAAATGCTGATTATGGTTTCACTTTGATGGCTTTACACAGGCTTTACTCCATTTACTGCAATGGAGTTACTCCCAACTTTGATTTGGGTTGACTGAGTTCAGGATCAGGCCCAAAGAGTCATTTTGTTCCCATGTTCTGACAACCAGCCCTTGCAGAGCCACCCACTCAGATTACTTGTGCCAAGAGCAAGTGTCCGCCAGAACATGAGTAATCCCAGCAGGGGAAGATGTACAGGGAGGGAATTAGGGGAGCAGGTAAAATGCACTGTCCAGATTTTTATTTATATATGTTTATAAAGACTAAGCTCTTTGGGGCAGGGTCTATGTCTTCCTCTATGTTTGGGAAGCACCAACCACACTGGGGGAGCTCCAGTAATCTAAATAAATTGTGGGGAAAATACATCCCCTCTCCTCAGATCCTGTCAGAATTATCTCTCCATAGGATATGTATACCCCTTCCATGTCCTCTGGTTGCAGAGCACTTGTGCAGTGTGAACTCCCTGAGACAGAACCTAGCCCCCATGCTGGGCTTTTTGCACTGCTCTGGTGGCACAAAGGGGTCAGCAATCTGGGTTTAAAAAGTCAGCTGGGGACTTCTCTGGTGCAGGAGAATCCCCAGGTAATGCGTCTGACACCTGCTTCCCCCACTCCCCGTGGGCCCTCCCTTTGTATAGAAGGTTTGCCACAATATCCATTTCCCTGATACCCTCGTTTAACCTCGTACTCACATTATTTCTAAACATTCATACTGTGGTAGCACCTAAAGCCCTCAAAGTGATGCATCCTAGTGTGCTAGATACAAGTAACTACAGCTCACAGCACCCACACCCACTGGGGTCTTGGGACAAGACATGAGCAGCAGGAGGCAGGCTGGCTGGAATACGGTATTGCCAACTCCAAATGTTAAAATACCATGAGTTCTCCCAAATCTCCCCAAGAAAAAACCATGATATTGCTTTAAAAAGATTAAATCATATTTTTGGTCTCCTGATTTTTAATTTCCCCTGCTCACCCAAATGGACATGTGACAATTATAGTATTGCCAAGTCTCATAAAATTATAGACAGGAAGGTGAATTAGGCCCTTCTTGTAGAAGTCCTCTCTAGGGGGCCCAGAATCAGGCTTATTGTGGTAAGGGACAGAGTTCTCAAATATCTGAACTCTCAAGTGCTTTACGAGCAAAGGCTCTGTGGTTAAGAATGTGTGCCTTGCTTTCCTGCTGTGGTATCTCAAAGGGGTTAAACTAGCAGTCCAGAGCATGCACAGTTAAGTGGAATTCTGAGGGACTGACTAAAGGTGACAGAGGCTCAGGAGGTCTGAGGCACAGGTTTCGGGCTCTAGGGCAGCTGAACTGCAGAGTCCCACATCACAAGGAACAGCTCAGACAAGAGGTCTGAGCCTGGGGACTCAAATCATGACTAAACTCCACCCATACCCAATTCACTTGGAAGCACATGGGATCCAGGAATTGGGTACATTCTCAACAGCATGGTGTGCATACAGTGTGGTACCAGGCCTGTTTGTAACAGGGACCAAGCATGCCCTAAATGAAAACAAGTTTGATCCCCGCTGAGCTGGACAGGACTCACACTGGTGACCTACATCTGAAAGACCCTACAGCTCATTAGCAATGTCCTGAGGCACAATCCCCCCACAAATGCTAATGTTACACACTCACTAAAAATCTGGGGCCTCCAGCTGGGCCTGCTGTTCACATGTGGTGATGGCAGCTTCCTGACAAGGTACCAATTCAGTGCGGTACTGAAAAAAACCTTGTGCTACTGTGGTCTTGACCAGGATAAATTTGGTACTCATCCTTTCAGGATTGGGACAGCCACGTTAGTGGCTGCAGAGTGTTCTGCCCTGCGGCTGGTGCAGGCATTAGGACACTCGAAATCAAGGTGTTACAGGACTTATGTCTGCACCAAGGAAAAGATGGCAGGGAATGGCAAAACGTACCTAACCCAATGTGCTTGTTTGTTTCAGAAGCTACCCAGAGCGTAGCAACGTTTGGATGCGTGGGCACTCTATAGTGCATCGGGCCCACAAGAGGGCAGCCAGGACGGCAGCCGAATCTCAGCTTGGCTTTCGGACTGAAGCTGTTCGCATCCAGAAGAGCAAGGCCAGCTCTAGCTTTTTTGCCGCCCCAGGCAAAAAAAAGGCGTCCGAACTGCCGAAGCAAAAAAACCACCCAGCAACTGCAGGGAGCACATGGAGGGGGGTCAAGGCGGCTCGCAGGGGGGTGAAGGGCAGCACCTGCCCATTCCCTCCGCCCGTGGGCAGTCAGGCGCTGCAGCCCGCTCGCAGCTGGGCGAGAGGGGCTCCCTCCTCCGGCCTTGGGGTGCCTCTCCCGGCTGGGCAGGCTGAGCCCCTAGGGGCTGCAGGAGGTGCTGGCTCAGCTGCTCCTTTAAAGGCAGCTTGGCCGGGCTCAGAGCGGCGTGGGAGGCGGAGGCCGGTGCAGGCGGCGGGGAGTGGCGCGTACCAGGGAGCCCGGCAGCACAGTGAGCGGAGGGGATCACTAGTTCCTGTCCCCGCCCCCTCGGCCGGGTCCGTGCCCCTGCAGGGCTGGGCACCCCAAGATTGGCTGGAATGCCACCCCTTACAATGTGCCGCCCCAGGCACCTGCTTTCTCATCTGTTGCCTGGAGCCGGCCCTGCAGAAGAGGCATGCAGTGGGATCAGCTCATGCCACTTCTGCACTCACTGACAGGCAGGGGCTGTGAGCAGTTCCAGCCCATGTGGACAAAGCTAGTAAGAAAGTAAATAAGTGGGTCACCACGATATCTCTGGAGAAAGGGAGTTCAGTGATACAGCACAGGGACATTCATTATAATCAGCCAGAAGTATTCAGGGATGATGGCATATATCTGTCAGATCGTGGTGCTGACATACGGTTATGGCATGTACAGGCATGGATTGTGCAGGTGGTGTGATACCAGGCAGCATGGTTGGATGGGGAGCTTCCAAGCTAGTCACTGGCACCCTATGTGGCTGGTTTCCAGTGTGGTTAAGAGAATAAAACGAACAGTCCCCAGAGGTAAGAGACCTGGGATTTTGGTGTTTAGTCTTGGGCTCATGTGACAGGGTGAGACCTTGTGGTCTTTCGGGACCAAGATCCCTGCCCTGCTGCACTCTCTATCCCCCTCGTGCAGGGAGGGTGCTAGGACTCAGGGAGCCGAGTCGAGCCCACCCCATGTTATGGGTTACATGTAAGGACCCCTGTAAACCTGGGCATTAGTTACAGGTTATATGGTAAAGAGCCCTGTAACTCCCACACTGGAACCAATCAAATGCCTGATATAGCAGATTATGGGTGATGGGTGGATAGAACCCTCCCCTGTGGTCAAGTTTAATAAAAGTTGTGGCCTGCCACTTAATTCCATGCATGTGTCTGTCCTCATTTTGCCGCTGTGTCCACATCAATTAGGCCTGTTTTCTGAGAAGAGAAATCTCAAACACATTCTATGTTTGTCACATGCTATTTTAGGAGGCACGGCTCCCCAGGCAAAATGCAACCATAAAACCAATATTGGTACCAATATCCGAATTTACAGCTAAAAGCAAAGTTTTAAAATATAAAATCATACAATTATTCCACTGTATTTACGCTAAGGTTTATACAAACACATTTTTTAACTTTCACATGAATTATCACCAGAATTTGAACCCATAATCTTCCACCTCATATACAGTAGCAATCAGGGATGGGGTGGGAGTGGGGGGGCAAAATGCTACTATCCTCTATGTGGACCAGCCCATAGACAGAGAGACAACACACATCACCTATCTATTACACAAGTATTTGTGAGACAGACAGCACTGGAATGTTGGGCATTAGCATTCTTGGTTTCTCTTCCTGGTTCTGGGACTATGTTGAAATCTAGTGGCTACAAACTGTACAGCCAAATGTACCACTACCTTTTTTTGGCTCAACTTGATGGACTGAACCGGAACTCTAGATGTTAATGTCTGAGCCTCTACCACCTGAGCTAAAGAACCAGCCCTCTTTGCATGGAAGTAGTAACAGCATAAACCTCTATATGTGGCGCAACTGCTAAAGGGCGATAGTGTAGATTACAGAAAGACCTAATTTGTCATGGTCTTTCTAAAAGACAATGTGGCAAAGCAGAAGACACTCTGTTATATTAGAGGCATAGGTTCCATTCCCAGCTCTGCATGAAGTAACCTTGTAGAAGCTCGGTTATTGTTCACCAATTTGAATTTGATCACCACTACCACCCTGCTGCCAACCTATGAAATCTTGGCTTATCATAAGCATTGTGAAGGACATAGGAATATTGACAGTGGTCAGTGGAAGCACTGGGATTGGAGCTTTTGGGTCGCAGCTTAGTGTGCTTTCTGCTAGGTTACAGGGCATTGTGTATAGGGAGTGTCTCTCTCGCTTTCCCCCCACAAAGATTGCCAGGAGGGCTCCTCTCCACCATGCTTTCTGATGAGTCCCACTGTTAGGTTCCACTGCTCCTCTCTCCTCCCCACACTGGGAGCCAGATAGGAGAGCCAGATGGTTGTTCTTGCCCTCAAGGAGGGCAACCTAAAGGCCCATGCTCTCTTGCAGAGGGGGAACAGCAGGGTTATCCTTCTATCCCTTCCCAACACTGAGGCCTGTTGGTTCTTCTTGCTCCACAGGGTGGGGTTTGAAGGAAGGGGCTGGTGCTGGTGCTGGCAGTGAGGGGGCTTTGCTCTGTGCTGTGCTGCTCTTGGCACCAAAAAGTACCGTGCTGAGGACAGCTGCATAGGCGGAAGCAACAGAGCACAAATCTAAGCTCCCTTTTCCAGCCAACCCTGCAGCACCGATTCACAGATGTTAAGGCCCAAAGGAAGCGTAAGCAGCATTTCCAACCTCAAGAGCTCAAAAGTCATGATTCAGACCCCAAAAAGTGATGAGATTTTTACAAAGGTTATACAGTGTTGTGTTTTTTCATCTGTCTTTACCAGCCCCCACCCCTATCTGTTCAGCACAGGATCAGTTTAGATGTCTGCTTGGGCCTAATTTTACCCTGAGAAAAGGACCAAAAATGATTTGGGGGTTGAGGTGAATAATCAGCTGAACATGAGCTCTCAGTGCAATTCTGTGGCCAAAAGGACTAATGCGATCCTGGGATGCATAAATGGGCATTTTCAGTAGGAGTAGAGAGGTTATTTTACCTCTGTATTTGGCACTGGTGCAACCACTTCTGGAATACTGTGTCCAGTTCTGGTGACCACAATTCAAGAAGATGTTGAAAAACTAAAGGGGGTTCAGAGATGAGCCTTGAGCATGATTAAAGGATTAGAAAATCTTCTTTATAGTGACAAAAAAGGAACTCAATCTAGCTTAACAAAGGAAGGTTAAAGGGGTGAATTGTTTACAGTCTAGAAGTACATACAGGGGGAACATATATTTAATAATGGGCTCTTTGGTCTAGCAGTGAAAGGCATAACACGATCCAACGGCTGGAAATTGAAGCTAGACAAATTCAGACTGGAAAGAAGGTGTTAATTTTAAACTGTGAGATTAATTAACCATTGGAACAACATACCAATGGTTGTGGTGGATTCTCCATCACTGACAATTTTTAAATCAAGACTGGATGTTTTTCTAACAGGTATACTGTAGGATTTATTTTGGGGAAGTTCTATGACCTGTGCTATGCAGCAGATGAGACTAGATTATTACAATGGTCCCTTCCGGCCTTGGAATCTATGTGCCTGAGAGGGTCGAGTTATTTTCTGACTTGACCCTTCCCCCTGGAACCTGAGTCAGCAACGCAGCTGCCGTCTCCTGCCCATGGGAGGTGCTGCGACTCATCAGCATGCTCACTCTGCAGTGAGGTGATTGTGGCCAGCAGGAGCAGGACATGTTGCCGCCACCATGCCAACCCCACAGGCAGGAGAAAATCATTAAAGGTGACCTGACCCAACCTTAACACTTGTAGTTGGGTCCTGTTGGGTTTGGGTCTGGTTGCAGGGCTCTGCATTCGTTCAATCTTCACCCATATCAGTTCAGCCCACCACCCAGCCTCACCTTTGGTCATCCTGGGGTTCCTCAGTTCCTCTCCCAGCTGTAAGGGGGGGTCTCAGCCCAGTCCCTTCTCTCCTTTCCGGGGGGGGGGGGGGGCAGGTCAAGGGCTCTTCACTCCTCTCTGTCCTTTCCCAGGCAAGATTCTGCGGGGAGTTTGGGGAGAGGAGAGGAGGGAACAGAGCCGCTCTGAACTCCTGGGATCTTTAGCTCCCTCCTCTCCCCATGAGAATGCTTTTGGGCTGCTGAGAGGAGGCCATGTAGACAACTCTATCAGCAGCAGATCTGATTGGCTGTTGAGCCTCAGGAGACAAGCAAGTGGGGCAGGCAGCCATCAGAGGGCTCAAATTCGCTAGAGGGCTGGAGCTTCTCATGTCATCAGAAATCTGGCTCTAGCCCCAGCCAAAATCCTGGTCACTCGTGAAAAAAAACTACAAGAGCTGGCAACACTGCCACATCATCAAGTCAGACCGCCTGTGTTTCTGGGACTATTACATTTTACCCAGTTACCCACATATTTAGCCCAGTGACTAGTGTTTTGCTAAAGCATGTCTTCCAAAAAGGCATCCAGTCTTGATTTAAAGACATGAAGAATCCACCACTTTCCTTGGTAGTTTGGTCCAGTGGTTAATTACCGTCACTGTTACAAACTTCTGCCTTATTTCTAATTTGAATTTGTCTGGCTTCCACTTCTAGCCATTGATTCCTATTGTGCCTTTCTCCACTACATTTAAGGGCTATTTAATTCTCTGTATTTTCTCCCCACGAAGGTTCTTATCACTGTAACCAAGTCACCTCTCAATCTTTAATGTAGTTGAATAGTGACCTGGCCTCCTCTCATCCCACATGGCAAGAACAATAGTGATGCAGGCTACAGAACATCTTTGCTAGCTGCTGCCAAAAGGTTCCAAAAGCACATGGCTCAGTTATTTGAGCTGTGCGCTAAGCCGAGGGTTTGACATTTAGGCCATGTCTACGTGGGGGGAAAAGGTGTGTTAACTCAATGGAGTCTTTTTTCTGGATTGCAAACTCCCCTTAACAGCGATGCAGCCACAAGTTAACACCTTTTACATCATTTGAGCTGATCATGTTGTAGTCATGACCACTTCAAACAATCTATAAGGTGTTAGCCACAAGGTAGCCAGCTGATATGATCTAAAGATCTACCAAACAATCTAAAAGGTGTTAAGCTATGTCCACATGAATGTGAAGGGGGAGGAGGGTTGTCAATCAAGGTAAGCTGAATCAATTGAGCTAACTTGATTGAAAAAAAACCCACATCTTTTTGCTGTGTAACTATGTTTAATTGCAAGTCAGGGCTGGTCTACCATGAAAAATTACACAGGCATAGCTCTGTCTCTCAGGGGTGTGAAAAATCCACACCCCTGAGATGCAGTTAAGCCAGCCAAAGCCCCAGTGTAAACATTGTTAGGTCAATGGAAGAATTCTTCTGCAGATCTAGCTACCACCAGTCAGGGTGGTAGATTAACTACAGTGGGAGGAGAACCTCTCCCGTGGCTGTAGTGAGTGTCTACACTGAAGTGCTACAGTGGCACAGCTATGTGGCATTGCAGCCATGCTGTTGTAGCATTTTAAGTGTAGACATAGCCTCAATGTCATACTTTGGGAGTTTTGCACTGTTTTCCACTGCAGCTTTTTCAGATGAGTTTATCTCCAGCACCAGAGCAATTTGTTTCAAATATCAAAGTGTATTTTTTAATACTGAAAGAACAAATATACATCTGGATATTATTAAACACAAGAGGGCAAATCCTGTTAGCCTGACTCACATACATGGTCAAGAGCTTCAAGGAGATGATGTGCAGTCAGTCACACAGGATTTGGCCTAAAAAGAGATTCCTAAGAATGAAAGATGCATACAGCAGTCTAAGCATCTAAAAAGTTAGTATGCTTCTCCTCAGCACCTTTCTACATACAGGTCTCTCCTTTCTAACAGCCCAATTCTGCATTCTGCCAGTGTCCAAGGAATGTAGGATTAAGCCCCTTGCTACAAGTGCAAGCTAGAATATTAGTTGTAACAACAAATTAACTAAACCCTTCCCATTCATTTTTAGGTAAAAGAAAATCAGAAGTTTACAAGGAGCCACGCTTAGTTCATATACATACATTTCAAAGCTCATTTACTCCTAAGTCCCTAGATTAAATACACACTATGTAAAGCACCTCATTATTTAAATGCCAAAAATTTGCTCAGCACTTTGCAGGACACAAAATGAGGACCGTTCCTGTCCTGGAAAGCTGACAATATCGAAAAGATCCAAAATCAGGGTATGAGATTGCAGCGCATGTAGACAACCTGAGCTAGCTTTAATCTAGTTAGCTTGGGTACCAACAACAGTGAAGCCTCTGGAATCACACCTCAACTGCAATGTAGACATAACTACAGGGCCAACCCCCACATCTGCCATCAAAAGTGTTCATGACTTATACACATTACATGTTTGGTTCCAATATTCAATTTACTAATATTACTATTAAAGTCAGAAATTAAACAGCTGTTTCACAAAACAATTACAAATGTAAAAATTGCATCAAAACATCACAGCATATTGCATACAATAAAGACATGCACAATATGCATAAATTGGGAGATGATGAAATCAAGCAGTTATTTCTGCATTAGGATCTTTTCTGCTCCTCTCCTGTTCTCCATTTCAGAGCTCTACTCCTGCTCTCTCTGAATCTTTGAGCCCAGGAGACCCTTCTTCCCCTATACCCCAATAATAATATGTAATAATAATACTTAGCACTTCTATAGCACTTTTCTTCAGTATATCTCAAAGTACTTAATTAAGGAGGTACGTATCATTATCCCATTGAGCCATACTGCTTCTAAACGAGCCTTACCTTTTTTCTTGATCTGGACTGGTGGTGTTCCTCCGCATCATGGGGCAGAATGGCTGAGTCATCTCATGGCTGCAGAGTTTAAGGGAGAAACAGACACAGACAATAGTCTGTGACCTCACTGAGACTGACTCACCTGGATCACTTTTCAGTTTATAAACACAACACAGATCATAGGATAAAGCTCCCTTTCAGTAAACCCTTATTCCACTTTAACTTCTCTCTTCCCCTGTAATCTCTGTTTAGGAGAGAAAATATATATTCAGATCTTATACCCTTTTACTTTTACATTTTTCTGTCAGTCTGATTTTTCCTGTAATTGCTTTGCCACTTGCTGTCTCAGGAGAAGACAATATTGCTCTAAGATGCATTTTAAGACGGGTCCTTGTCTGTAAAGTCAAAAAGAATTCTCTGCAATGGGTTCTGAGCCAAATCCAAGGATGGCAGCTTCATGTAGTGGCAGAGCATGGGTCTGTATGCACACATCATATTGTGCTTTCACCAGCTCTATATCCTGAGTCAATCATGGCACCTAATATTGCGAAATGTTACTTGCTGAGTAGACAACGGATCTATGTGAGTACAGCTTAGTCACATAAGATTTGCAAGATGGGCTTTTATTGCTGGACAGCTTTCATACTAACTATTCCAGTGTGGCTTTCATGAGATTCTGAAAATACTGTATGCAGTTTTATCTTTTCCTCCCCTTTAAGATTGATTCTTTTTCAGTCTTCACTGTAATTTCCTTTGGAGTAATAGAAAGTTCTTCCAAAAAGGAAATTATCAATAAATAATGGTTTATAGTTACACAGTGTCTCCCATCTTTGTATCTAAAATATTTTACATACACATTCATAAAATTAAACTCTCAGCACCCCTGTGAAATATATACCGATAAGTATGATCACTATCTTACTATTGTAAAAACTGAGGTCCAGAGAGTTTAACTGACTTGTCTACGGTCACGTAGGAACTTGGTGACATAGTCTAGAATACAATCCAGGTCTCCAGAGTTCCACCTTGTTGCAATTGATTTTATTCCTCCAATTGCATTTAGGATAATGCATCAGAGTTACTGTAATGCATCTGAGTTCCTCAGATGGACAATACACGATGTCAAAACAATAAACCAGAAGCATCAGAGCCCATCTCTGAAATCTAACGGTGCTAAAGCTGATATACGTGTTTTTGGCTTCAGAATTTTAACACAGGGTTTAAATCTGTAATCAATATAAATTTCCTCACAGAAAGTCATGGAATTTCCTGATTCCAAATTACTCAGAACCTGTTTTCTATCTGAGCATAGTTTTCTCTTGCTTCATTTGAGGTTCTGGAACTGAAAGCTATTGGCCTTTCACATGCAACTGGGATTTATATGATAACTGAATCTTTATCACGTGTAACAGTAGATAACAGATAACTTCCTGATTTGCTCAAATCCTGTTTCATTTTTACAGTGCAAAAGCAAGTATTCTCCCCCCCACCCCATCTCAAACAAATGTCTCGCTGGGTTTATTACTATAGACAAGTGAGGTAGAAATGATCCTTAATGGTGGAGGTGCCGAAATGCCTGTTCTGAAATGGGCTTTAAGAGGGGCATCGTTAACTATGCCTTTAAAGGATCTTTAGACACAGATTCAGTTTTCTCTGAGAGAAGTCATAAGTCTCCTGCACAATTCCTGTTATAATCCAAAGAAGTTAATTAAAAGCCAATTTATCTTTCTTCAGCATTATAAATCAATTTTAGGTTTTTCTCAAAGAGGTGTATACTGTTCAGTGAGCAGTTTACTCCACTTAAACCTTGCAATATTTGGTATATTATGTGATGAAATACAGCCAAAATGCTAGCTATCTTATAGAGAAACCTGTTACATAGGAACAATCCTTTATATGTATTAATAGTGAAGAGTCATGCTGTAATAGGATTTAAAGTGTTTCAAAACACAGATATTTGAATGTAAAGCACAACATGCATGGCCTTCACATCAAAATGCTCTTTAGGGATCATTAAGACAGCAGAACATTGTTTGTAAATGGTGTGTGTTTACAGTACATTTCTTTTTACATATAGTATATGCAATGTAAAGATATGAGTTTCTAAAAATATTGAACTGACATCTCTGCTACAGAAAAGCCACTAATGTAAAATTAAAGTTTTAAAAAAATATTACACCTGAATTTGCATTAGAAACGGTAAGAAAGTCCAACAGCAATATATGCTTGAACCTAGTGCTAAATCAAGAAAACACTCACAGAACTATTTGCTTTAAAATAAGTGTTAATAAGATATATCATTTAAAAGTATACAATGCAGATCCAAAAGCAACAAAAATCCAAGAAAACATGTGGTTTGGTTCTGAAACCGGAACCTCTGGTATATCTTTATAGAAGCCAGTGAACCACCAAAACAGCTATCCCTATACCTTGCTCTTACTCATTTGTTACCTACACACAGCTCAAGTGGAGTATCTGTATCCAAGCTAAGAGTGAAGTCTGCATGACATCTCAAAAATAATTCAAAACATAATCATCTTAAATTATTGGAATAATGACAGTAAGTCAGGCTTGTTGACGCATTTTATTGTGAGATGGGGAGCCTGGTAAAAAACTAGAAAATGACCATGATGTAACAAGGAACTTAAAAATGAAGATTCAGATTTGTAACTTACATACATGAATACAGGAACAAATTGGCACAAAAATGTTAAACATTGTTCCCAACACTGTTTATAAGATTATTCTAATTTGGCTTCCTAAGGAAATGAGAGTTTTATGGTTAGGCTAATCTCTTAATAAAACTGCAGAGCATCATGCTATTAGTCACACAGTGAATTTCAAAATGTAAGAGCTTTATATTAAAAACTGGGTAAAGGTAAAATGAATTGATTGCAACTGTAAAATTAATACATTCCCATTTTAATTCTTCTGTTCTACAGTCCAAGGCAAGTATAAATGTTAACATAACACTGTTAAATCAAATCTCAATGCAAGAGAACCAATTGCATCTCTACTTTAAATCTTATCAACTTTCCAAATTTTCATACTAAAATATATTATTGTATTAATACAAACTACAGTATTATACACTACACTGTGTAATAAATAAAGAAATATAAAAATAAGACACATAAATATAAAAGTTTTCTAAAACTAAAAAGGTACATATGTCAGTAAGAAGGGTATTAATACTGCCAGGTTTGAAGACATACAGTACAAAATGTTGCACAGATCTATAAACTAAAAGAAATAAAATAATACTGATAGGTAAAAATCAGCTAACATTGTTAATAAATGGGGTCCATAATAACTAACATTTGGAAACACTTATGAGCCAGATAACATGTCATGTATGTGTCTGAAATTAAAGTAAACCAATAAAGCAGATTAGAAATTTTCCCTTGTAATTATTGTAGAGAAATTCTGCAAATTAGATATCAACCAAACATAATACTGAAGAATTAAATAATGAAATGTACCAGTGTTCTTACTTTTTGGATGGTTGAGTGTCCCTCCCCCCCCCATGATTTATTTAGAAGTTTGATGCAAATTAACAAATGCTAGTTATTGTAGGCCACACATTAGATAAAGGCTGGTCAGAGCCTTTAAAATACTGATAAATGGCACTTACAGCACACAGGTCTTGCATAAGGCCAAAGGAGATACAAAGCTTCATATCATATCCTTCATATTGTTACTACATACTCAAAACACAATTACAAACACTGATTTTTGACGACTTTGCTGTCCTTACCAGTATTAACACTGTTAGTCCCTGCAATCAGAACTCAACAACAATCTTTTCAACTACATTTTTAACCACATGAGTAAGAAACTTCAGTTCTTCTATCAGTTGCTTTCTTAAGGCTAACAATACACTTTAAATGATAATATGCTCTACTACAACATCTAATGTTATAATTGCTACCTTCTAGGTTGAATTTACAAAGGTAGTCTAGCACTGTTTGGAACTGCATTATACTTTTCTGCGAAAGGGAATTCTGTAGTGCAGAAGTTCTCACATTTTCTAAACATAATAAAATACTGAAGCGGATTTAGCAAATGTTTTCCGGATAAAAAAAAAATCATATAAATCTCTCCCAATTGTACAGCTTAAAATTAATCAACATAAGAATGAAAATTAATACTGATAAAACAAATGATGCCAGATGCTTGTCTAATAAATCAGGTTTCCTACAACCTGTTAAATCTTTGCTTCCAGAGTCACTGTATTTTTCTAATCTGCTTCATGTTACAAACTTGTTCCTAACTTTGAAAACTGCATGAAAAATTACTAGGTTTGAGGTTCAGGCACACCTGGATTTTTTTTTTCTCATTTTCTTATTTTACTATAATTTTTTTATTTTATTTTTTACACAGTAGTGAACAGAAATCACAGTATGCAGACTACTGTGTTTCTATGTTAAGCATATATAGTATAGAACAAACTTCATTACCAATTAGTTGCTTTCCTTATAGAAAAAAAAAACAACTATCAGTTAAGCTTTGTTTGTTTTTTCTGACACCCGCTCATCATTCTGTATAGCTTCTTGTTCTACATTGCTCACTTGATTTACAGATTCTTCATTCTTCATGTTACCTTCAATTTTCCTTTCTTCCTCCTCTACTTCTTGTAGTTTTCCACATTCTTTTTCTTCCTGAAGTTCTTCCATCTCTTTGTCTTCCTCTTCCTCTTCCTCTTTTTCACTGTCTTCCTCTTCTTCCCTCGTTAAACTTTCTCTCTCATCTGAGTCGATCTGCGATGGGGATGCTCTGGCACCAGCATGCTCATTATTTAGGACTTCTTGTCCTGTCTCTTCCTGTTCTGTGCTATCACGCTCTTCTGCTTCTCTTTTGCAATAGGAGTAGCGATGATTCATGTGCTGAGAATAAGACCCAGAGTGTGAAAAACGCTTTCCACATTTGTCACATTGATAGGGCTTTTCTCCAGAATGCAGTCGCATGTGTTCAATCAAATGGTGTTTGTGTTTAAATGCCTTTTTACAGATTCCACACTCATGAGGTCTTTTACCTAAAAATAATAAGCAAATATTTGTAACTTTAGTTTCCACACTTTAATTGTTATTACTGGTTTCCATATCATCTATGGTTGGTGGAGACTATTTGTTGAAAAGCGGTGGTTTCACATTTGGATTTTGGTACAACTGTTGGAAGATTTATTTAAGAAGGTGTTCTTTTCTTAGGGTCATTAAGGTTGGGATTTTCAAAGGAGCCTAAGAACATAACATAAGATCGGCCATACTGGGTTGGACCAATGGTCCATCTAGCCCAGTATCCTGTCTTCCAACAGTGGCCAATGCCAGGTACTTCAGAAGGAATGAACAGAACACGTAATCATCAAGGGATTCATCCCGTCTTCCACTCCTAGCTTCTGGCTAACTGAGGCTAGGGACACTCAGAGCATGGAGTTGCATCCCTGACCATCCTGGCTAAAAGCCGTTGATGGATCTCCATGAACTTATCTAGCTCTTTTTTGAACCCTGTTATAGTTTTGGCCTTCATAACATCCCCTGGTAACAAGTTCCACAGGTTGACTGTGTGTTGTGTGAAGAAGTACTTCCTTTTGTTTGTTTTAAACTTGAAGCCTTTTAATTTCATTGGATGACCCCAAGTTCTTGTGTTATGTGAAGGAGTAAATAACACTTCCTTATTCACTTTCTCCACACCAGTCAAGATTTTATAGACCTTTATCATATCCCCTCTTTGTTGTTTCTTTTCCAAGCTGAAAAGTCCAAGTCTTTTTAATCTCTCCTCATATAGAAGCTATTCCATACCCCTAATGATTTCTGTTGTCCTTCTCTGCACCTTTTCCAATTCTAATATCTTTTTTGAGATGGGGAAATCAGATCTGCATGCAGTATTCAAGATGTGGGCATATCATGGATTTATATAGTGGCATTATGATATTTTCTGTCTTATTATCTATCCCTTTCCTAATGTTTCCTAACATTGTTGATTTTTGACCTATCTCTTACTTGCGTGCTAACAGTGAATTTAGACCCCATCATTTTATGTATAGTTGGGATTATGTTTTCCAATATGCATTACTTTGCATTTATCAACACTGAATTTCATCTGCAATTTTGTTGTCCAGTCACCCAGTTTTGTGAGATCCCTTTGTAACACTTGCAGTCTGCTTTGGAGTTAACTGGACTTAACCCATTTCCCATTGAATTTCAGCCTAAATTCTAGGCTGAAAGTAGGATTTAACAAATCAAAATAATAATAAATGTAAATAAACCCATCCAAAGTTCTGAGTTGATATATGTCATATTCCAAGGTCAGAGGCTTGTGTATAAGACTTATTTTCTGCACTCAATAAATCAGTCTTCCTTTTGTGATGAGACTATCAGGTGACTGTATGCCCTGCTCATCGTAGGAAGAGAATGGAGACAGGTCTGTAGAGACCAACTCTAGGCCAGTTGTATAGGTAACTCAATGGAACTATAAAGATCCACATTGATAACTAAAACCTTATTCCAAAAAAGATGATAAAAGACATTAGAAAATTGCAACACTTATCGACCCTATTTTTCCATTCTAACAAAGGGCAGACTCAGCACCATCGTCCACAGCTTGCTCAGGCCCCAATTTGGCAAAGCAATTAAGCATGTGCTTATCTTTAAGCACACATTTGAGTCTCACTGGCTTAATCACATGCTTAAATCCATTTAACTCCTTTGTTGAACTGTGTGAATTGAATTTCTTGAATTTCTACATAGCTGAATAATTTGAGAACAAGAATGGCTGTCTTGAAAGCCATTTGCCAAAATTGCACAGAATGTAGGAAGTTGATAGACTGGCTCTGGGGGCTACTTTTAGCGAATGAACACCCCACAATCAGGTGGGATAAGAGGAATAGGATCCCAATTAATGATGGGGAATTTCATGAAATATTTTTTGGATAGAAAATTAGTTCAAATTCAAATCCATTTTTAACCTGGATTTTAATTCCATCTTTTCCACTCTTAACTCACTTAAAATATTTTTGTTCACTTTGTGTTAAGAAGAGAGGAGAAGAAACATCTTCACCCCCAAAAACAGATTGGCACAAGTGTTTATTCTGTCCCTACAAATTCATTAGAAAAATCTCTCCCCTAACCCCTGCTCAGTCTCTCTGTATTTGTTTATCCCTCAGTCTTCAATCTGCTCCAGTTTTCAGATTTTTTTTCTTTGTCCCCTCTCTGCTATTTTTTAATGTCTCTTCTAAACATAACAAACTGGTGTTGTTTACCCTAATTGTGAGCTCAACTGTGAAAAGTGAGTGAAAGTTCATAAAATGTCATAATAGCCTATAACAACATAATTTGATGGGAAAAGGTAAAAAATAAAACAAGAAAAGAAGAGAGAAGAGAAAAGAAAAAAGACTGAATTAGTCTAAACAAAACTGATCAAGATCATGCCTGGTGAACAAGAACAGTGTGAGATCAGAAATCAGTGAACCAAAATTGGTGGGTCTGAAATTAGGCCTATTGGTGGATAAAATAATGAGAGGATAGACTATTCTGCCCATCAGTTCCTTTTGGGGTCCTTAAAATAAAGGAGACTGAGAGAAAGCGAAGGGAGGTGAAGGAGAGAGCTTCACCATCATGGCTGCCACCCCCACCATCTCCTGGGGCCCTGGGTTCCAGTGTAAATCATTGTGTCTTGGTTGTCCTGATCCCAAGAGATATCCTGACCAAACCAAACCATAAAAGGGCTCCACCTCCACTCACTGGCTCTGGTGAATCCCAGACAACCTGGTATGTGAGACTTTGTCACCCCTTTTCCGTGTGTCCTTTTCCTTCCCCACCTAATTTCTTCTCCTTCCCCTTTTGCATTCTGTCCAATAAGAATCTGGTTCAACGAGCCAAGAATGTATATTTTGCAACACTGCTGTAAGCCTCTGAGCAAAAAGGGGCAGCTAAAAGCAATGCCCCCGAAACAGCCCAATGCTGATACGAGATTGCCAGGACTCAGAGTGACTGGTAAGAGCATGTGCTGTGCCTGTGCTTTTCCAGCAGTGAGGATGCAAGTGAAAGCCAATACCAGAGACAGAAGTTGTGTTTTCTATCTTCCCTGTTCTTTTCATTCCTCTCTCTCTCTCTCTCTCTCTCTCTCTCTCTCTCTGTCTTGTTTTGTCTTCTAGGAAATGGAATTGGACTTCGACAACAAAAACAGTAACAATCGCTCCAGCCATTCCAACTAACTTCTCTCTTCCAAAAAGGTCAGTTACCATCATCTTTAATACCATTTAAGTTACTCCCTGCCCCACTCTTTTAAAGACTGTCCCCAACTAAAGGGAAAGGGAACAAGGGATGTTGTTAAAACGAAAGCCTCACTTATTTCTTTACATTTCAAATGCTTTAATTGTTTTTCTTCTTTTTCTGCATCTTTAATAAAAGATTACAATGATTTGTAATGGTGTTTGCCATGGGACTAAGCAGGCTGAGGTCTCTGTACCCCAACACTTCTTTAAAACTGTTTAATATTGTAGTTTCAGAGTCATGTTAACACCTTTGACTCTTTGGGCCCATATATTCCATCTAAATTAATACCACAGAATCCAGTAATGTTAGTTTGGTTTCAGCATTCAAAACTCACAATTAAATAGGGTAGAAATTAGGCAAAAAAGTTTGTATAGGCCTAGCCTTAATATGAAAGATGCAGATAAATGGTAGCTTTCTGATCACAGTACACAGAAGAGCAATGACTAGTACTGTCAAACAGGCACTTTTTCTGAGCTCTGTACTTAATTAAAAAGTAAAATAGAAAGAACTAGATGTTCTAAAAATGGAGAAACTAACACGCTAAACTTCTAGGAAAGCAAAGCTGGGAAAAATACATATTTTGTTGAGAAACACACACTGAGAAATTGAACTGAATGGGAAAGACTGAAAATAAAATTAACAGAATTAATAGACAATACACTATTAAGAACCAAACCTAATAGAGATTTAAAAAAAGAGTAATACAGATAAACAGAGAAATAATACAGAGATCTAGTTAATAAAAAAAGAAAAAGGCATATGAAGACACACATATCAAAACATGTCTTTAATACACAAGATAGCAAAGACTAAAGTAAAAGAATGTAATAAACGACCAAAACAGCCAGAACTGGAGTTGAAAGGAGGAATGCAGAGAAATAAAAATGAAAAAACTTAAGACTGCAATGCTATTCTTTTTGTGAAAGATTCAAAACTCATTGAGGACTCCCACTGATTTCCAAATGATTTTAGATTAGACTCTTAGATTGTAAAATGCCTGGGGGCAGGGACATTGTCTTTTAGTTGTATGTAAAGCATCCCACATGTATAAGGTGCTTTGTGAGTAAATAGCAAATAATAATAATGAGGGCAGCAGTATGAGCTGGAAGGTGAGAAATGAGTCCCTGATTAGAGGGGCTGTCAGATCATCATGACCATGACTCAGCTGGAGAAGAGATGCCTGATCATTTCATGTTTTTGCATTAGTCCCTAAAAAAACCCCAAAACAAACAACATCCTGGAATTGCAATGAAAATCGAACAAACATAAAAAATGTAGGTTTACTGAAAAAGGTGTGCATTGAGCCATGATGATGAAAAAGTTATTTTCTCCTCCACCCTTCAACCATGGACATATTACATGTTATTTTTGAAGCATGGAATCCAATCAGAATTAAAATAAGGAAACTATTTTAAAAACTATATTTACTACTACATACCTGTGTGTTCATACTTATGTCTCAATAGTGAACTGCTCTTCTGGAATATTTTGTCACATAAATCACAAGCATACATCCCATTTTCTGTCTTTCTCATCTTCTTTTTGGGTGGTGTTGAATCAGAATCATTTTGATCTTCCACAGTTGAGACTCCTTCTGAGCTAGTATCTTGCCTTTCATCCTAAGAAAATTACAAAAAAAATATTAAACCTAGTACAAATTCCATGGACACAGTAGGCGAGATTATAAATCATATCCTGGAATTTTAGTTGTAATTTCACTTAATTTCAATAAATTGACCAACAATATTGTTTAATTCTAACATTTACATAGCCAAGAAAAGTCTCTCTTTGTGACACTAAAATTCCTGATCTATTATAACTAGAAGGCCTGGAAAACCAGTACTTAACAGAGTTGCAATGTTTGAGTTTCAAGATTTGGCTTCAGGCCAACCTTCAGAGGAGCACTGACACACCAACTAAGAGCTGGATAAGGGAGGGAAATGAGATAATAGAATGAAAAGGTACATAAAAGGGCATTGGGAATGTGGAAGACCCAGGATGTTTCTAACAGTTTTTTACATCAAGGTACACCATCTGCATCTAAATTTGTCACTATTTTTGTGGAAATTAAAATTATGCTAACATTAGAGTTCAATTCTGTAATACTGGCTACTTTCTTTCCCATAATTCTGTTACAAATGTAACCTAAAGTAACTAGCTAGGGAATGCTAATATTCCATGAACAAAAACTGTACCTATAATACCATAATACTGTAATTGTAATTGTGATTCATCTGCTAAATTCACTCTCAAGAAGCATAAAAGCATATTTTAATGGTATCAGCAAGTCACAAAAAACACAAAAACTGTATTAGATTTTTGGCATCAGTTTTCAAATCCAAATAAAATATGTATTAGCTACCTCAGTATGCATGAGTAATATATAACAAACACACACATACCTTGTGTCAGTCCAAACCCAGGCTGACCAGTTTCCAACTGTACAGGAAAGAGTTTATATTAAACTTCCATTACCTACTTACAAGGAGTCAACCAAGAAAAGATCTTATCCTTTGCATGTTTTGTTTTTTTATTCTTCTCTGTTCCTACCTTAATAATTTGTGTACAACTATCAGTGGGATCGACTCTGATCACACAGACATATCTTGAGGTAGAAGCAGAGTAGAGTACATAAATAACACATGCAAAGGACAAGCACTTGCCCCATTTTCAATGAAAGTTTCCTTTTAATTTTGTTTAAAGTTCCATTATGGTACAGGAGGAGTTCAGTTACCCACCAGATCAAGAGATAGTACTGGAGGGGAGCTGACAGGAAGGGCGAAATAGGAGGATAAAGATGTTCCACGCAGCCTTTTTTTTTTTTTTTTTTGGGGGGGGGGGGGGGGGAAGGGGATAGGGCGCAGCAAAGTAAATGAGCCTGGTTACATTGTTTTTTAACCAAGGGTACTGGAATTCATAAGTAGATCATATATCTATTATTTAGATTGAAAACTGGTCCTGAAAATCTGACACAACTATTAGTTTCTGTGTGTTGCCCTACTGTGTACCAGCTTGGCTTCAAAGGAATAAATGTTACAATAACTTCCATCACCCACTTATTAGGATGGAACCAAAACAAATATTATCAACAATTTAAACACTATTTTAATCAATTCTGGCTTTTTTTCCTTTTCCCATTAAAATATTTCTTAGTTTGGTAAAAATAATGACCTGAATTATGCCACACCTCTACACATAGTACATACAAGAATACACACAGGCTTAGGTACCTGATTTCCATTAGGTTGGGTCTGTTTTGGCGGTGTTTCTTGAACTGCAGGGCTAACTGTAGTTGAATATGTATAAGCCACCCGTGGAATCAGAATGGTTTGCTTATTGGCAGCTAGAGCTCTTAAGCATGGAACACTGTTCTGGTCAGCAATGGCAACAATTGTAGGTAACTGGGCAGTGACTGTAGGTATAGCAATATTTATGGGGTTGGCACTTGGTGGGATTACATTTACAATAGGATCAGAGTCTGTAATACTGCTGTCCTTTTGTGGTTCTTTTTTTGCACAAGTCAAGTTCAAAGGTTCTTCTTGGACAGAATAAACACTGTTCTGGTAAACACTAGTTATGGTAGATCTTTCCAATATTTCTCCATGTTGCTTTGGTAGTGAAAGGTCAAGAGGTTCTATTTGTGGCTCTTCTGGTACACCCTCTGTTGTGTACACATAACCCTGGGAATTTCTGGATGAAGAGAGGTTTAGTGGTGATGGGGATGGCGTATTACTTCGTGAACCATTCAGGGTCAATCCCACTGATAAAGTCTGAGACTTAATTATCTTGAGGGAGTTTTGTGAATCACTTGTGTTGTCGTGGGGTTCACTTGGATTTGTAGGTCCTGCTTGATTATCATTATCTGTAGGATTACTTAGTTTGCCCTGTTCAGGAGAAGATGGTCCAGAAGACTGTACAGAAATTTGCCCAGCTTGCATTTTTTCAAACCACTTTTTTACCACATCCAGTGGTAGGTTTACTGAATCTGCAATTTTTGAGAGCTCTTCTGCACTTGGTTGTGCATTTAATGCATAATATGCTTTTAGAAGAGATAAAAGATTTTTTAAAGGTGGCTGACCAGGAGATAAGTTGCTCTCCCCTGTTTCTGACAGAACAGGGGATTCAGACTTCTCAGCTTCTGTTTCACTGAGCTGAGGAAGCTGAGTGGGATTTTTTGGGTCATAGTGCTTTAATTCTTGAAGTGCATTAAGATCTCCTGGACAGTCATCACAAAGAAGGCAAGTGCTATCATTGGTCTCTCCTTCAAAGTTCTTATCTTTCTCAGACTTCACTGTAAGATCTTCTGGTAATTTTTCACTTTTGCAACTGTTTGTGGGAACAGAATTTTCTTTTTTCAGATTTTGTGGCACAACCTGAAGTTGACTAGGTTGCTCCAAACTGTAATTGATGATAATTTTGGTTGTCCCATCTTGATCAACCAAAGGAAGACTGATAGCTGAAATGAGGGAATGACCAGCTTGTTGTATGGATGCAGTGTTGATTGTTTCTTGTTCTTTGGATGCAAGATTAGTATGACTGTTTTCCAATACTTGCCTTATTACATTACCATCTACTGCCACTTTAAGTACATTTTGAATGTCACTTAAGTTGATGCTTATGGGAGATACCAGACCTACTGTTGGTAGAACAACAGCTTGTACCACACCCTGAGGAGAACTGGTTGCCTGTAATTGGCTACCACCACTAAAAACCCCATTTTGCAAAGGGGTTGAACAGTTGATTCCTGAAGCAACAACTATGGGCTTGAATTCATAATCCACAGGTTCAGTTTTAATTTGGTTAATAGGAAGTTGTTCTTGTAAGGGCTTGTTTTCTATCTTTTGCCGTATCTGTGGTCTCGCTGGGATACCTGGTGATGAGGAAAGGGAAGGGGAGGAGCACTGAGACGTCTTGAGCCCTGACCGTGCTCGACCATTCACAGGCATCAAACCAATACATTTCTTGCTGCTTATGTGTGAGCTATATGAACCAGAATGGGAAAAACGCTTCTTGCAGTTTGGGCACTCATATGGCTTCTCTCCTAAACAAAGATAAATGAGAGTCGATTAGGTTACGGTGCATCTCCATCATACTAAAGTAATAGGAAAACAATATCTCTCCTCTCAAACGGTCACAGACATGACTTTGACAACAGTTTATAAAGAGGTCAAGGCAAAGGCTGTCCACTTTCTAAAATTAAAAATTGTATACATACACATAACTTGAACAAAACATCCCCAAATTCCTTCTGACTATCTTTGCTTTTACACTTGCCAGAACTCTAATACTACAGCTGAAGTTTTGCTTAATTGTCTCAGCTTAAAGCCACTTTTGCAAAGCCTCTTGAGTTGCACTGGGAGCACCCTGGGCACAGCCGAGTACTTGGGCCAGAATTTACAGTATCTCCAAGAACAAAATATAAACTTTATATTTTAAACTTATAGTTACAAAAGTGTTTTCATGCCAAAGTCATACAGAGTACACTTGATAATATGCATTATGTATATCAAGACTTGGAATATTTACCACTGTGGATTCGTAGATGCTCCTTTAGGTGATGTTTGTATTTGAAAGCTTTTCCACATTCAGTGCACTTGAATTTTCGATTACCACTGGACTGAGTCACATGTCTCTGTAAGAGAAAATCTGAAATTCATTCAGAGTACAAAGGCATTCAAATGTAATGAAAAAACAGCATAAGGAAAATTTCAAATTTCAGCACAGAAGTAATTCAAAACCGAATACAGTCAATCATCATTTTGAGGGATTGAGGGTTGTATGAGTTACTTATAAAAAAGAAACAGATCAGTGGTCAGGTTAGAAAACGGAGCCATATAAATAATTGGTGTAAATTTGGTACAGTTAAAAAAATACATTGCTCTCTATCCTAATTTTACTTAAGAGGAATATGACCAGGTTACATGCCTAAGAAATTTAGTAAGATATTCCCTTTTCTGTTTGTAAAAATCATCCAATGGATATGGAATACAAGAAAGAAACATTAAAGCATTTAGAGACAGTTTAAAATTTAATCGGTTGACTTGATTTTTCCATTTACATGCTTCCAGCTCTTACTGTTGGCCTTAGATTCTTTATGTAATGGCACCACAGGATTGCTGAAGAGAAGATGGTTCAGTAACAACAAAGGTACTCTCAGTCACAGTTTATTCTCAAAAGAAATGCAAAAAATTTACATTAAAATATGCAATATAATAAATGGATTCCTCAAACACCTAATATTTGTTAACAATTGTTATGAAGTCACTTAGCTATCTTTTTGTTATGTCTTGTGAAAACATTTATTATGAATTTGAAGTATTTTAACCATTTTAGCCTTATTTACATTACAATTCTTTTAAAGTACCATAGGCCAAGAAAGATAAGTTTAAATAAATACACCTTTATTTTAGTATAAATAGTTTATATGTACAAATGTATATATTTAAACACTGACCAAGTATATTATTTTTGAAAGTATAGTCAGAGCTGTTTAATTCTCAATATAGAGGTGAGAGAGAAAGGAAAATTTACTGCTAGAGCAAACTGAGTTAGTTTATTATATAAAAAAATATTTGCAACAAACTTAATTTTAAATAAAGTTGTCTATGAAAAACGAGACCACTGATGCTCTACCACAGGGGTGGGGGAACTTTTTGGCCCGAGGGCCACATCTGGGTATGGAAATTGTATGGTGGGCCATGAATGTTCACGAATTTGGGGTTGGGCTGCAGGAGGGGGTGAAGTCTCTGGCTGGGGGTGCAGGCTCTGGAGTGGGGCCAGAAATGAGGAATTCAGGGTGCGGGAGGGGGCTCTGGGCTGGGGCAGGGGGTTGGGGTGTGGGGAGCGTACGGGCTCTGGGGGTGAGGGATTTGGGGTATAGGAGGGTGCTCCAGGCTGGGACCAAGGGGTTAGGAGGGCAGGAGGGGGATCAGGGCTGGGGCAGGGGTTGGGGCACAGGGGATGAGGGCTCTGACTGGGGACCTGGGATGGGGCCAGAAAAAAAAGGAGTTCACGGTGTGGGATGAGTCTCTGAGGTGGGACAGGGGGTTGGGGTGCGGGAGAGGGATCACGGCTGGGGCAGGGGGTTGGGGCACAGGAGGCAGTCGGGGTGCAGGCTCTGGGTGGCACTTACTTTAAGTAGCTCCTGGAAGCAGCGGCATGTCCCCCCTCCGGCTCCTATTCGGAGATGCGGCCAGGTGGCTCTGCGCGCTGCCCCGTCCGCAGGTGCTGCCCCTGCAGCTCCCATTAGCCGCAGTTCTTGGCCAATGGTAGCTGCGGGGGCAGCGCTTGGGGCAGGGGCAACATGCGGAGCCCCCTGGCTGTCCCTAAACGTAGGAGCCGGAGGGGGGACATGCTGCTGCTTCCAGGAGCCTCAGCACACACATGCGGAGCGGCCTGGCTGGAGCGCAGGAGCAGGTCAAGCCCCAGATCCTGCTCCCCAGTGGGAGCTCGAGGGCCGGATGTGGCTGCGGGCCGTAGTTTGCCCACCCCTGCTCTACCACCATTTGGATGCAGCTGTATGTTTTGCTAGCAACTGTACAAGATATTCTATTTGAGGCTCCACAATACTATTTTACACTTTATTGTTTCTCTGCCCTTGATTCTTTGCAAATACTGGCAGACGACACTTTAGCTTTTAAGAAGGATGTGGAAATGCTGGAAAGAGTTCAAAGGAGAGCCACAAAAATGATCTAGAGGCTGGAAAACAAGCCTCACAATGTGAAGCTTAAGGTGCTCAACTTCCTCAGCTTATTGAAGAGAAATATGAAAGGGGATTTGATTACTGTGTATAGTTACTTACAAATAGTAAAGGATAGTGCTGGGCTTTTCAATTTTGTTGATAAAGGGACATCAAAATCCAATGGCTGAAAATGAAAGTTGGACAAATTCAACTTTGAGATAAGATGCAATTTCCTAGCAGCGAGGTAAACACTGGAACTGTTTACCTTGGGAGGTATTGGACTCACCACTGCTTGTAATCTTTAAATTAAGATTAGGTATTTTCTCCAGCCTGTGTGTGTAATAGGGGCCTTGGGGTCAGGCTGGATGGCTGTGGTAGTCCCATGCAGCCTTGGAATCTGTGAATCTATGAATCCTCACCTTCAAACCCTTCCTTCATAGGCCTTTGAGAGAGTGTGATTGCCTGCATTGCATTCGGCAGGCTCATAGCATTTGTAGTTCTGTATCATGATAATGGCTATAACATATTTTAATCTCATGCTTCAGGGCTTCAGCTGGTCGCCTGTGGCCTCAGTCCCATTAAGAATAGCAGCTGTTTTGAAAAAGGGAAGTTCTTTGTGGAATCCTCTGTAGAAGAAGAAATTGTTACTTACTGTAACTGGTTCTTTGAGATGTGATGCAGACATGTATACCAAGTAAAGGTGTGTGTCCGCCCCATGTGTCAGAGCCAGAGCCTCTTACTTAGCAGTACCTGTAGAGGGGGTGGTGCTCCTGCCTCGTGCCTGTAGCCCCTCCCCTGGTTATATGAAGGGCCAGAGGCTGGGTCATGGAATAAACATGTGAAACATCTCGAAGAACTATAGTAAGTAACCGTTTCTTCTTCTTTGAGTAGATGCAGATGTGTATTGCAAGTAGATGACTAGCGAGCAATACCCCCATTTGGAGGCAGGGCTTGAAGTCTACCTAAGGATTGCAGGACCATTCTTTTGGCATTAGCGTCCGCTCTGGAAGAAGCAGTGATTGTGTAATGGTCAAATGGTCCTCTCATCAAATGTGCCCATATCTGCAGAGGAGGTGTGGCCAACACTATCTCATAAGCAGTCTTTATGCAATTTGTTATCAATTTAGAGATAGTCTTGGCAGAGACCACTTGTCCCTTCATGTAGTCCGCATACAATAAGAACAGGCATGGCAAAGCATGAAACTGTTCAGTTCTGCCTAGAGAGAAGGCTAGACAGTGTCTAACGGCTAATGAATGGAAGCGTTGCTCCTCCAGGGAGGAATGTGGCTTGGGGAAAAATACAGGCAAATACACCAATGAAATGAAACTGAGAGACCACCTTGGATACAAACTTCTGGTGTCACCTTGTCCCTGAAAACTGCATGTGAAAAGGCCCAGCCATCAGGGCCTGCAACTCTCCCAACCTCCTGGCAGAGGTAATGCAGTTTTCTGAGACAGGAGGGGCAGCGGACAGGAAGCAAGGGGCTCAAATGGATGTCCAATTGGAGCCACTAAAACTGCTTTCAGAAATCTTATCATAATGGTATTGGAGAAAACAGATTTCCCTTGGGTAGGTGGATGAAATGCCAATATTGCTTCCACGTGCACTCTCAGAGAATTGAGTGCGAGGCCCGAGTCCTGATGTTGTAACAGGTACTCCACGATGTCCTGGATGGAAGCCTCCACTGGATGGGTCCTACGGGCCAAGGACCACATGGAAAATCTCTTCCACGTTGCCAAGTAGGTCGTTCTAGTGGAAGGGTTACTACTGTTAAGTAGGACCTCTGAAACAGCCTCTGAGCAATGCTTTTCCTCCTCATTCAGCCATGCAGTGAGGTCAAGGGGTCGCCAGATGCAGGGTGTGGCCGTTGTCCTGGTAAGGAGGTCAGGGAGGAGAGGAAGAGGCATGGGAGGCTGAACTGACAGAGCAAGGAGATCTGAGAATTAGTGCTGCCTCAGCCATGCTAGGGCAATCAGGATGAGCCTAGCTCAATCTGCCTTGAGTTTGGTGATGACCTAGGGAAGAACTGGGATAGGAGGGAATGCATACAGTAGAGTTGACTTCCAGCTACAGGGGAAAGAGTCAGAGCGGGAGCCTGGGCTGAGTTCCTCTTTTCGCTTGTTGCAAAGAGGTTGAATGTAGGGATGCCCCATGTTGCAAACACCATCTGAAGGACCTCTGACGTTAGGGACCACTTGTGACTTGGGGAAAAAATCCTGCTGAAATGATCTGCAAGACAATTTGGACCCTTGGTAAGTAGACAGCTATCAGGGTGATGTCCTCTTTGATATAGAACTGCCACAGACTGACTGCCTCCAGGCAGAGTGCTCTGGAGTGAGTTCCCCCTTGTGTCTTCACATAGGACATTACAGTGGTATGGCCCATGAGTGTGTGAACCACTGAATGCCTATTCGGTCCTGGAAGGCATGTGTAGGATGTACATTTTTGGTGCTGGCATATGGGAAAAGATGCCTGCTTGTCTGGTAAGGAAAGAAAACAGCCAAGTAAAAAGCTGAGCCAGCAATGTGATCAGGTGAAAAGCTGAGCCAGCAATCCAATCAGGTAAATAACTGAGTTAGCAAACCAATCTTAGTGCTAGGCAGAAAAAGTGTTGAATACGTGGAGATTGAGGATGGGCCTGATCCCATCCTTAGATTTTGGTATCAGGAAATACTGGAAGTAGAACCCAGCACTGCGGTGTTCTCACAGAACCTCCTCCACCCCTCCCAGAGAGCTGACCTGTTCAAAGAGCAGTATCTTGTGAGAAGGAGGGGGGGAGGGGGGAAATAGGGGTTTGGAGAGGAATTGGATGGTCTAGCCCAGCTGAAAGTGTCTAGGATCCAGCTGTTGGACATTATCGATACCCAGGCACTGTAAAAGTGAGCCTGCCTGTCCCCAAAGGAACAGGGGGATGTTGAGAAAGAAAGAACAACTGGAACAATGTTCTGGCCTAACGAGTCAAAATGGGTGTTTAGCAGGTGCTGAAGAAAGATGCACAGAGTGGCCAGGCCCCGAGCTTGAGTGCTTCCTCTTGACTGTTTCCCATTTTCCTGGGGTAGTCTCGCTGTCTTTGGGGGAAGGGCTGCACAAAAGGGCGTTGCAGCCGGTATCACTGCTGCTCCTGCGCACCATAATGGCGTCTCTGTGCGTGTCTTGTATACACCTCCCGGGACCTTAAGGTGGCCCTCAAATCCCTGAAGGAATACAGGGTTTCATCAGTCTTATCCGAAAACAAGGGTTGGCCATTGAACGGCAAGTCCTCAGTTGCTTGCTGGACAGCCAATATAATCCCAGAGATCTGAAACCAGGACGCTCTCCTCATAGTAACTGTGGAGGGCATAGCCCTGGACGAAGTGTCCACCCCTTAAGTGCAGATTGCAATAATGTTTTTGCCACGAAACTGTCCTCAGTGAAAAACACAAAATTCATCCCAGGAGACCTTGGGCAAACTGTTCCTCAAACTTGGCCAAAACCAACTAATTGAGGAAGTCATATTTGGCCAGCAGGGCTTGCTGGTTCGCAATCCTCATCTGATGTGACTATGAGGTGTATATCTTCCTGCCTAAAAGATCTAGGCGCTTCAAGTCTCTGCCTTTGGGGGAGGACTTGAATCTGCCCTGCCAAGCGCTGTCATTCACTGCTGTGACTACCAGGAGTTTGGGGCCAGATGGGACTAAAATCCCTTGTGTCCCTGTACTGGAACAAAACAACGCTTCTCCAACCACTTGGCTGCTAATAGTACTCCAAAGAGCACTCGCAGGCTTGAGAAGCACCTCATTAATCAGAAGGGCCACTCTCCCAGGGACAGAGGGTTGGAGAATGTTGGAGAGTTTATGGATATTCTTCTGAAGAAACTCCACCTGAATACCCAGGGGAGCCCCAGCTGCTGCTGCTGCCACCACTGAGGGAATGCTGTGTGCCAGGCTCCCGCTACCCCCTCCATTCTCCTATTCCTTTCTCTTCCCCATCCCCTTCCCCCTGCCACAGCTCTTCTTTCTTCTCTCACTCCCACAACCCCCTTCCCTATCCTATCTCCATTGCTTCTTCCCCATTTCCTTCACACCCCTTGCCTTGCGCCACTGCAGGCACTCACCACTGTACAGAAAACTGCCCAGCACACATAGAAGGGGAAGTTGACTGGCACTAGGACTCAGGAGGCAGCATCCAGCTGCTGAGGCAGGAACCCAAATGGCCACCTTCTCTCCCCGTGGCAGCTCTGTGCCTGCAGAAATGGGGGGAGCAGTGGCATATGCCAGGGCCGGCCCACAACATTTTGGAACCTGAGGCGGGAGCTCAAATAATGCCCCCATGCTCCCTCGCTTGGGCCAAAACTTTGAAAGGTCTCAATTCTGCCTTCTTCCTGTTCTTCTCCTCTCATGGTACTGCTATGCTACCTACCCCAATAAAGGAGAGCTAACAAATTAAAATGCCTTGTTCAAAAACTATAAGTAACACTTAACTTTCAAACACCTGAACAGCAAATGTAACTTTTTTTGTCTGCCTAGTCAACACTGGCATTTTTATCTGTTTGAATAAGCAAAGTGGTGCTTTCCGTGCCTTCTTGGGTGCAAAGATTTCAACTGCTTCCTGTAGGTCCACGGTCCTGAAATGCATCTTGAAAGGGCTTTCAATTCATCACCTAAATCACTCGCATCGATATCGCGCATCATGTGTCAACACTGTCTCTAGTGCCCTGCATTGCTGGTGTAGGTCTTCTTCAGGTATAGTGAGGAGTTTGGGAATATCATACAACATCCCAAAAATACTGTTGTGTTCCTTAAGCTGCATGAAATGTTCTTCAACTGACTGTATTGCACAGTCTAGCACCTGGTTAAAGAATTCAACTTTGAATTGTTGTTTGGGGTCTCTTATGGGATTATCCCGTGCCTCGTAATCAAAATGTCTTCTTCTTCAGTGACTTGTATTCTTGAATGGGTGGGAAAATAGCTTCAGTGTGAAATTCCTCTGCCAACTTCTGTGCACTTTTCAGAACGTTTTGAAATCCCTCATCTGACCAGTAAGACTGTAGGTATGACTTTGCTTTGTCCAGTTGTTCCATTGCTCCAGATATATTAAGATCAACATCTTGGAGTTTCTTGCTTACATCATTTATTTCAAACAGTATGTCATGCCACAACAGTAAGTCACACAGAAATTTGAAGTTATGTATGTTTCTGGTGATTCCATTTCCTTCTGCCACTGTTCTCCCACAAACAGTTTCTGTCATAGCATTATCCTCCATAATGGCAACTATGGCATCATCTATCTTCCCAATTTGTTGTTTGATAGGCTTTATCGCCTCCACTCGGCTTTCCCATCGTGTGGCACTCAGTGGTTTCAGTGTCAAAGAGGATGTTCCCAGATGTTGCTTCAAAATTTGCCATCGATGAGTTGATGCAGAGAAAAATACATAGATGCTTTGAATTACATTAAAAAATTCAGCAGCCTCACTAGAAGCTGATGCTGCATCACTGACCACCAAGTTCAATGAATGAGAACTGCATGGGACAAAAAAAGCTCGAGGGTTTAACTCTTGGATCTGTGTCTGCACTCTGTTCTTTCCTCTCATGTTGGCACCATTATCGTAGCCCTGACCTCTCATGTTAGCTATCGCAATTCCCATATCTTCCAGTTTTTTAAGAAGCACATTTGTCATACCAGCTCCTGTAGTATCATCAATGTCAACAAATTCTAGAAAATGCTCTCTGACAGTCACATTGCAGGGACATTTTCACCAGGTTCTGTTGTTGTTACAAAACGCACCATTAAAGCCATTTGTTCCGTATGGCTGATGTCAGGTATGTAGTAACGAGACTCTGATGCAATCTTCTCTTGATGCTGATCATCTATGGTGGCCTCTAACCTTAGTCTCATCTCAAGCTCTTTCCACCTATGGAATGCTCTCTGATGATTTGCTGCCTTCTCATGGCATGCCAGATTTTTCCAGTCCTTTGTTCCTGCAGAATCCAATTTGGCTGGAACATTAGACTGGAAAAGTTTGCAACAAAAACAGTATGCAGCATTCTGGGTTTTTGAGTACATAAGCCATGGCCTCTCCACTTTGTCACCATTGGGGATTTCACGCCAGTAATGTGTTGGATGGAAACTTCTATTTTCATTGTCTTTGGGGAACATGAAGTTTTTCACTTGCTGTGGCCCATGAAGTACAAGGAAGACCCCCAGGCTACTGCTCAAGTGGGTCCACAGTCCTGGATCATCTAGACTTAAGGAACTAACCTCAACAGCAGCTGTTTCTTGTGCCTCCACCACACTCTTCTCTGATCTACACTTTTCTTCAGGAATGTGCATGGTTACATCCATTTGAGATGGAGATATGGATGCTGCAGTAGCTGTCAGGTCACCTGCACTCTGACTAACTGGAAGATCAGGTATCTCCTCACCACTCACATCCTCACTGGGGCCGGAAGGCTCACCGTGAACATTTGTGTCTATGTATCTCAGGAGAGCTCCTTCCTGCTTAGATAGAAAAGCTTTCTTTGCTTTCTTTCTTTTTCTGAATGCTGCCCCAGAGGGGCGTTTTCTTCTTTCACTCATGACTGCTGTTCTGTGCCAGCTATAGTGGCTCTCAACACACAATTGAAGGGGACAAATAAGCAGGCTGGTAGCAGGGCTTGAGTGAGGCAAGATATCAGCGTCTTAAGAGCCTAACTGGCTCCTACTACTTCAGTTGACTGCCTGTTCTCCTCAAATGGGTTCAGGGAAGCAGCAGGAAAGAGGAAGCTCCCTGAGAAGCTGGTGTTAATCAGTCCAGGCTCCTGGGGGTGCTAGAGAGCTACATAAGAGGCTCCTCCTCCTCTCTCTCCTGGCACTCCTGCTGCTTTCTGTTATTCCCTCTCAACTTTTCTCCTGCCTGCCTGTTATGTCTCTCCTTCCTCCAGCACAACACTCCACCATCTAGAGCAGAGAGAATACATATGCGCCAGCAGCAGACACAATTTTCTACATTCTGGGTCCTAGTGGCGCCGCCCAACAATCTGGCACCTGAGGCAGCCGCCTCAGTTCACCTCATGGTAAGGCCAGCCCTGCACATGACCGCCCCCCACCAATACCTTGCCGTCCCACCCACTGCCACAGTGATTTACTTCTGCTCCGGGCAATGGAAACTAGGTGCCAGCACTGCTGGGGAGGGTCCGTGACCACTCTTGCAGTTTCCCTTTCCTTCTCTGTCATTTTCTGCAGGGAAGCAAAGAAATCTGCGGAGCGACATGATTTCTGTGCCCACCCAGTGGCACAGAATTCCCCCAGGAGTATTTAATGTAATTGTGATGCTCTTATTAGCCATATAGATATCTAATTAATTTTTAACCCCACTAAGCTTTTGGACAACATGATATTTTGCAGCACTGAAGTTAATCTATGTATTGTGTAAAAAAGTATTTCCTTCAATTATTTTTAAGTTTGATGCCTTTAATTTGAATGGACTGTTCTTTTGTTCTTATGAGGAAGAGTAAACAGTAGCTCTCAATTTACCTTTCTCTACACTGTTCTATATTTTGTATCCTACCATGTTCCCTGTTTTCTCCTTTCTAAACAGTCTCAGGCCTGGTCTACACTGGGGGGGGGGGGGGAATCTAAGTTATACAGCTTCAGCTATGTGAATAACGTAGCTGAAGTCAACGTACTTAGATCGATTTACCATGGTGTCTTCACCACGGTGAGTCAACTGCTGCTGCTCCCCCGTCGACTCTGTGCCTCTCACCAGGCTGCAGTACAGGAGTCGATGGGAGAGCGCTCGGGGATCAATCGTTGCCCGCCCATCTCGCCGGTAGTGAAGACATACCCTTAGTCTTTTCAATCTCTCCTCATGTGGAAGCTTTTCCATGCATTTTTGTCATCCAGTTCTCCACCCCTTTTTATTTTTGAGGTGAAGTAATCATAACTGAACACAGTATTCAAGGTAAGGATATGCAGTCAATTTATATAATGGCAGTATAATATCCTCAGTATTATTTCCTGTCCCATATACAGTAGAACCTCAGAGTTACAAAAACCTCGGGAATGGAGATTATTCCTACTCTGAAATGTTTGTAACACTGAACAAAACGTTATGGTTCTTTCAAAAGTTTACAACTGAACATTGACTTAATGCAGCTTAGAAACTTTACTATGCAGAAGAAAAATTCTGCTTTTAACCATCTTAATTTAAATGAAACAAGCACAGAAACAATTTCCTTACTTGTCAAATCTTTATTTTTAAACTTTTCCTTTATTTTTCTAGTAGTTTACATTTAACACAGTACAGTACTGTATTTGCTTTTTTTTTTTTTTTTTTTTTTGGTCTCTGCTGCTGCTGCCTGATTGTGTACTTCCGGTTCCAAATGAGGTATGTGGCTAACCGTTCAGTTTGCAACTCTGGTGTTCATGACTCTGAGGTTCTACTGTACATCCTAACATTTTGTTTGTTTTTTTGACCATTGCTGTGCATGGAGAAGATATGGTAATTGATCTCTCCATAGTGATACCCAGGCTTTTCTTGACAGAGCACCTAAATCATAGGATATTGTATGTGTTCCATGATTGGAAAACATAACCATTACAAACTACTTTCATTTCTGAGTGAAACAAGTTTTATTTATTCACAAAACTTTAACAGTAGCCCCAGGAGTCAAGAAACACAAAATGATCCAACCTTACAATAGCATGACTGTAATTCTACATGGATCATCAATGGAGAATGCTCAGGCAAATCCAAAAATAAAACTTACTGGGACAGAGATGAAATTGTTGCATATGATGGAATTCTTTACAAAGAGATTCTTTACCGGTCATAATATCACACAAATAAGTCAGAAATGCTAAGAATAATCCATGCTGTCTCTGAGTATTGAAAACCGTAAGAACAGAGACTGAGACATCCTCCTCTGGTCAGCTATTAATTCAGACATAGAAGAAAAGTACCCAAAATGTGAAGTCTGCAATAAATGTGGGGAAAAGAATGTAAAAAGCCCTCTGAAATCACATAAGATTCCTGACTGAATTTGGTCCAAAGCTAGCACAGATCTGTTTGATGTGAATGGAAAAGTTTGCCTCTTCTTGATAGACTACTACTGAGTTTTTATTTTAAATGAAGTTTGCACAACATATCAAATAGCAATGTAATAGTGTAATAAATTGCACTGGATTCCAGATGAGTTAACAAGTGAAGGTCCATACTTCATGAATGGCTCATTTGAACAATTCTCTTTGATACTTTCAAGCACACCACATCAAACTTTACCAATGCACTGTCAAATGGGTTAACAGAAAAGTCAAAATAAAAAACAAAGAACTAGAATAAAAAATGTTGGTGAATTCAAAGGATTGAAACATAGCTTTTTTGGAATATTACAAGTCTTCACAATGATTTCTTAGGACCATGAGTTCAGAGACGCCTAGAGAAATGGTCAAAAACCTTAGTACCAACAACTAACAAGTTTCTTGAGCCAAAGACAAATTACTTCGAAGTAATTACAAAAGAGCTACCTAGAAAGTAGAATACAAGAAATAGTATGATAAGATTGACAAACAGTTATTCCTGCTGCCAGTGAAAGAGAATATTGGATTTCTTGGTACAATGGAGAAGTTCTAGAAGACTGGAAAAAAGTGAAAATTGTGCCCTATTTGAAAAGGGTAAACCAAATGACTAGGGTAATCACAGGCCAGTTAGCTTGACACTTGACCAGACTAAAGCTGTATAAAGATTTAAAGGATAGTAGCATAATTAATACCAATCAACATGGCTTTATGAAAAATATGTCTTGTCAACAAATTTTATATAGTTTTTTGATATTACAAGTTTAATTGATAAAGGTAACTATTGACATAATATACTTAGATTTCTGCATGGCATTTGACTTAGTACTGCATAACATTGTGATAAAGATTAACACTACACAAAAATCAATGTCAGCCAGTTACACAGACTGACGTGGATAGCTTGGTAAGGTGAACTCATTTTAATAACACATGTTTTAATTCAGCCAAATGAAAGGTCAGACAAAGAACAAGGTCATACAAAGAACAAAGGCCACAGTTACAAGATAGGAATGTAATGACACTGAAAAGGACTTAGGGGTAATGGTAGATAACCAACTGAACATGCGCTCCCAGTGCGAAGCTGTGGCTAAGTGGATGAACATGGTTCTTGGAGGCGCAAGCAGGGGAATATCAAATAGTTGTACAGAGGTAATATTATCTTTGTATATGGCATTAATGAGACCATTACTGGAATACTGTGTCCAGTTCTGGTGTCCACACTTCAAAAATTGGAAAGCATTCAGAAAAGAGCTATAGTTATGATTTGAGAACTGAAAAATGATAGTAAGAGCCATGTAGCCGTACAGTGATAGATTTAAACTACACATATTGAGCTTCTTATTGAAGAGAAGATTAAGAGGTGACTTGATCATAGTCCACAAGTACCTACATGGATTTCTGAAGAGATTTCTGATAGCAGACAGCTCTTAAATCCAGCAAAAAAGGGTAAATTGAGATCCAACGGTTAGAAACAAACTAGACAAATTCAGAAATAAGGTGCAATGTTTTAACAATAATGGTGTTTAACCATTGGAACAACTTACCTAGAAACATGATGAATTTTCTGTGACTTAGTCTTTAAATGAAGAGTGGATAGATTTTAAAAAAATATACTCTAGCTCAAACAGAAGTTGTGGGCTTGATGCAGAAATGAATGGATGAGATTTTATGGCTTGTGTTATGCAGAAGGTCAGGGTAAAGGATCCTACTGGTCCCTTCTGGCTTTAAAAAAAATATCTATGAATTAATGCAGTTCAAATGGAAAGTTACTTACAACCTGCCATAGTAACAGCTATGATCAAACATCATAATCAATCCCGAGAGTCAGTCACACAAGAGGAACAGAGGAGCTGAGTAACCTGTTAGTGCCATTTATCTCAGCATGCATGTGAGATCTCAGCACCTTTCAGGATCAGAAAAACCCGTTTAGAATAATTTTTGCCCTTTTTGTTGATTCTTCTAGTATTGCATCATTTTATTTATGTACAAACAATTATTTTCATTACTCAAATGTCCATAAAGAACCTACTATATTTCATAAAGACAGTGATTCTTCCTGCAGTAAGAAAGCAAGAAAAATGCATTTGAAGATCCAAAATTATAAAATGAACTTTGTGAAAGAAAAAATGTCACTGGTTGAGTACAAAATTTGATATAATATCTGGTATAGTCACAAGGCTCAGGCATCAATACCCAATTGGTACAAAATTCAAGAAAACACACTATCTATAAGACAATAAAACACTTCAAGAAATTCAATTATTAAACATAGAGTGGCTAAAGACACCTCATTTGGGGCCTAATCCCACAGTGATTACCTACAGAAAAGTATGAATTTAATAGCAAGTTTGCCCAAGCAAAGACCGTAGGATCAGGACCTTAGCATATAGGCAGTCTGGTATGGAAGTTACTCTTAGCTCTGCATTATTGCTAGCATAAATAAGTGTTTATAAATATTGTTACACGTATGATAATCAATATATAAATTAATAAAACTTCCACTTACTTGATCTCTTCCTGATTTATGTGATGTCATGTGGCGTTCAAGCTGTGTTCTATATGCAAATGTGTAACTGCATAATGAGCAACTAAAGTTATCCTCATTTTTTTCATGGCGATATTTAATGTGTTCCTTCAGAGAGGTAAAGCGTTTGTAACCTCTATCACAATATGGGCAGGTCAGCAGTTGGGAAAATGCATCTGGTGTTCCTGCAAAGGACAGACAATAAACCTTTATTTAGATAAAATGAAAGATCAAATATATTAATAAGAATAAACATGTTGGGGATATATTTTCACATACGTAAGTTCATGTAACTTCCATAATTTACATGGAGGAATATACCTCAGAATAAGAATTCTTATTTCAGTTTTTCCTAGCATGTATTCACTCATTGCCTGTGGTACAAATGTCACTAATATGCAATTGAGGAAAGAGGGAAAAAGGCAGAAAACAAACAGGTTTGATTCTGATCTCACTTATACCCAGGTTCACATTGATGTCACTCTACTGACTTCGATGGAGTTACTTGTGCTTTTCACCAGCATAAAGTAAAATCAGAATTAGTCTCTCTATGACTAGGCAGGACTCTGTGTGAGAAGACATGTTTATGGTTTTATATGTAAGTACATATATTCAAGAACTCTTACATTGCTATCTAAACATAAGTATATTATACAGAAAGTAACTTATGTATAACATTGTAAACATCCTGGCTGTTAATCTTCTCACATGTTTAACAATAAAAATGAAAATATTGTCTCAAAGGTCTCTTATTTTATTTTATTTTATTTTCAGATTAATAAAAACCTGGTTTTAGGAATGCAGGATTTACCATATTGGATCAGACTATTGATCTATAAAGTGCGGTACCCTGCCTCTGGCAGTTCCAATCCTTCATGCTTCAGAGGAAATGGAAGGCAATTCCTGCCATCATACAATTATCCAACTGTGCAGAGCAAGGGAGAGGGCAGAATTTCTATTTGAACCCCACTGATTATGATCTTATACCCTGAAGCACAAGATGTAAATTTGCATGGACTATTATTTTAACTTGCATAACTACAAATATTAATACCCATAAAATTAGCCAATACCTTTGAAAGTACTTCTAAATTATATATCTTGATGACCTGTGGCAATTAATACCACAGGTTGAGTATATGCTCCATAAAGAAGCATTTCCTTTTGTTTGCTTGGAATTTACTGCCTTTCAATTTTATCGAGTGTTCCATTGTTCTTGCACAGAGGGACAAAGAAAAGAGGAGACTTAGATCAATTTTCACTATATTCTTTGTAGTGTTGTGTCTCTCAACTAAGTCCCTTCTTAGTTTTTGCATTTTCAGTATAAGTAATGCTCATATTTGCAGGCATAGGTATAGTTTGACTTCTATATTGGGGGGGGGGGCGGGGCCGGCCTTAACTTTTTTTCCCCCCCAAAAAAAAAAAAAAAAAAAAAAAAAGGGAGCACTGCCCCGCCAAAACAAAAACAACCCCCCCAACACCGCCCCACCAAACAAAAACAACCCCCCGAGAGCTGCTCCGCTGAAACAAAAACAACCCCCGAACTCCGCCCCGCCGAAACAAACAAACAAAAACCCGAGTGCCGCCCCGCCACCCGAAGATTAACCACCCCTTACAAGGTGCCGCCTCAAGCACGTGCTTGGTCGGCTGGTGCCTGGAGCCCAATATGATGATCGGTTAGACCCTGAGAATGTGGGCAAGACCCACCAGGCAGATACCTGGGAAAGAATTCTCTGTAGTAACTCAGAGCCCTTTCCATCTAGTGTCCGGTCTCCAGCTATTAGGGATTTTTGCTACAGGCAGTCGCCAATGGGCCACATGCCATCATATGCAGTCTCACCATATCATCCCCTCCATAAACTTATCAAGCTCAGTCTTTGTTAGAACTATAAAGGGAAGGGTAACAGCTGTCCTGTGTACAGTACTATAAAATCCCTCCTGGTCAGAGACTCCAAAATCCTTTTACCTGTAAAGGGTTAAGAAGCTCAGGTAACCTGGCTGGCATCTGACCCAAAAGACCAATAAGGGGACAAGATACTTTCAAATCTGGGGGTGGGGGGGAGGCTGTTGTTTGTGCTCTTTGTTTGGGAGTTCGTTTGCTCTTGGGACTGAGAGGGACCAGATATCAATCCAGGTTCTCCACATCTTTCTAAACAAGTCTCTCATATTTCAAACTTGTAAGTAAATAGCCAGGCAAGGCGTGTTAGTTTTTAATCTTTGTTTTCTCAACTTGTAAATGTACCTTTTACTAGAGTGTTTATCTCTGTTTGCTGTACTTTGAACCTGAGGCTAGAGGGGGGTCCTCTGAGCTCTTGATTACCCTGTAAAGTTATTTTCCATACTGATTTTACAGAGATGATTTTTACCTTTTTTCTTTAATTAAAAGCCTTCTTTTTAAGAACCTGATTGATTTTTCCTTGTTTTTAGATCCAAGGGGTTTGGATCTTGATCCACCAGGAGTTGGTGGGAGGAAGGAGGGGGATGGTTAATTTCTCCTTGTTTTAAGATCTAAGGAGTTTGGATCTGTATTCACCAGGGAATTGGTGAAGAGTTTCTCAAGGCTTCCCAGGGAAGGGAATCCACTTGGGAATGGTGGCAGCGGACCAGATCTAAGCTGGTAGTTAAGCTTAGAAGTTTTCATGGAGGCCCCCACATTTGTACCCTGAAGTTCAGAGTTGGGAAGCAGCCTTGACAGTCTTGAAGCTAGTTAGTTTTTTTACCCCCCCACTGCTCCCTTTGGGAGGCTGCTCCAGAACTTCACCCCTCTGATGGTTAGAAACTTTCACCTAATTTCAAGCCTAAACTTGTTGATGGCCAGTTTATATGTATTTGTTCTGGGTCCACATTGATGCTCAACTTAAATAACTCCTCTCCCTCGATGGCATTTATCCCTCTGATGTATTTATACAGAGCAATCATATCTCCCCTCAGCCTTATATTGGTTAGACTAAACAAGCCAAGCTCTTTAAATCATAAGATAGGTTTTCCATTCCTCAGATCATCCTAGTAGCCCTTCTCTACACCTGTTCCACGTTGAATTAATCTCTTTCTTAAACATGGGAGACCAGAATTGCACAAAATACACCAGAGGAGGTCTTATCAGTGCCTTGTATAATGATACTAACACTTCCCTGTCTCTACTGGAAATACCTCACCTGATACATCCTAGGACCGCATTAGCCTTTTTCACAGTTGCATCACATTGACGGCTCATAGTCATCCTGTGATCAACCAATACACTCAGTTCTGTCTCCTCCACTGTCACTTCCACCTGATAAATCCCCAGCTTATAGCAAAATTCTTGCTGTTAGTCCCTCAATTCATCACCTTGCACTTTGCACTATTAAATATCATTCCGTTTCTATTACTCAAGTTTACAAGGTCATCTAGATCTTCTTGTATGATATTCCAGTCCTCCTCGGTATTGGCAATACCTCCCAACTTTATGCCATCTGCAAATTTTATTAGCACACTCTCACTTTCTGTGCCAACGTCAGTAATAAAAATGTTAAATAAAGTTGGTCCCAAGACTGATCCCTGAGGAACTCCACTAGTAACCTCCCTCGAGCCTGACAATTCACCTTTCAGTATGACCTATTGTAGTCTTCCCTTTAACCAGTTCCTTATCCACCTTTCAGTTCTCATATTAATCCCCATCTTCTCCAATTTAACTAGTAATTTCTCATATGGAAGTATATCAAATACCTTACTGACATCCAGGTAGATTAGATCTACTGCATTTCCTTTGTATTTCAGTTCTCATATTAATCCCCATCTTCTCCAATTTCTCATGTGGAAGTATATTAAATGACATCCAGGTACATTAGATCTACTGTATTTCCTTTGTCTAAAAAGTCAGTTATCTTCTCAAAGAAAAGTATTAGTAACTTTGTTACTACCTCTTGAGTACAACTGAAACATTTGTAGAAAAAAATCTAGTTACTTTCTATCATTTAGGCTACTTATTTTTTGCAGTTCACCAAGCTTGGAACAGATCATTTAACTTTAGGAAACATCCTAACAGCCCTTTCTTATCTCAATCACCTGTTAATCATTCTGTTTATAAACAAAATTCTGACTCCCTGCCTCAGGGGCACAAGCTGTTAGCAGTCTCCTGTCTCCTCTGCTGAACTCATGACATTGCACACTTAGGCTGCCTGCCTAAGGCTTGCAGTTTGGGAGGGCAATGCCGAGCTCCCTAAACTCTGCCTACGTTTGCAGGTTAGCTATGTAAAACCTACTGTTTCTTGTACCCTACTGTGGATACTTTCAATCTCTCTCTGCCTTATTGTGTTCAGCAAAACTGAACACAATAGTAAAGGTATGGCCATCCTATCATCATCTTTCTATAATGTCTATTTTCTGTCCCATTTATAATTCATTTTTAAGTGATGCAGAGTGATGTGGAAACCCACTCCACTCCAGTCTGAGTACCACTCAATGTGTATTACAGTATCTTGCACTTGTTTAATTTACATTTAGGGTGTAATATTTAAAAGGTTCATTGTGGCCTAACACTGCTTCCAGTGAAGTCAATGGCAAAATGGTAACAGAATAAATCAGGGCATTTTAAAATCCCACCCTTAGTCTTCCATCATGCTGCCTAATTCCCAAGTTTCACTGCATCCTTTTCAAGTGTCTCACAAGTTGCTTAGTTTTGTGTCACTGACAAGCAGAGGTGCTGATTCCATGGGTGCTCTAGCCTTGGAGTACCCACGGAAAAAAATTAGCGGGTGCTTAGCACCCACTGGCAGCCAAGCTCCCTTCTCTCCCCCAGCGCCTCCCGCCTGCCAGTGGCCCTGTTGATCAACTCCTCTTCCTCCCTCCCAGTGGCTCCTGCCCACCACGATCAGCTGTTCCACAGAGTGCAGGAGGTGCTAAGAGGAAGGGGGAAGAGCAGGGAAGGGACACTCTTGGGAGAGGAGGTGGAACTGGGCGGGAAGAGGTGGGGTGGGGGCAGAGTGGGTACAGGAAGAGGCAGGGGTGGGGCCTTGGGGAAAAGGGTGGAATGAGGACAGCGCTTGGGGGAAAGGGTAAAACATGACCATGAGATTTATATCAACTCCCTGGCCAATGAAGCAGAGGACAGCCTAAAGTACAACAATATGCCTCCTGCCTATGCATCACACTCCTGACTGGCAGCCATAAACAGCCTTTTAACATCCGCATCACAAAACCAGGCAACTCACTCTGCTATTCGATGGACAAGTCCTGGAAGGAAGGAAAATACATTATGAAAGACACACTATGCACCTGCTGATGACTGTCCAAAGCCACGTGACCTGGCAAACCACATGGCTGCAGACACTGGGATGAAAAAACAGTTACTTACCTTTCTGTAACTGTTGTTCTTCGAGATGTCTTGGTCATGTCCATTCCATTCCAGGTATGCACGTGCCCACGTGTGCGGTCGTCATAGATTTTTGCCTTAGCATTATCTGTAGAGTCAGCAGTGGTGCCTCCTTGCGTGCCATGCTCATGCGCTGGTATATCAGGCACCACCAACCCTACGCCCTCTCAATTTCTTCTTGCCAGCAACTCCGACAGAGGGGCAGGAGGGCGGGTAATGAAATGGACATGAGCAACACATCTTGAAGAACAGTAGTTACAAAAAGGTAGGTAACTGTTTTTTCTTCGAGTGCTTGCTCATATCGATTCCATTCTAGGTGACTCACAAGCAGTGCCAATGGAGGTGGACTCGGTGTTCAAGGTCTTGCAGGGTGTAACCTTGAGACACTATCTCAAGACACTATCTCCAGCACACAACAGTCTGAGGTGACTCGCAACCAGGATGAATGGTAGGGATGAAGATGGTTGATGAAAGAACAGGGTGTATCCTGGGAGGTGACTGGGGCATCACTCTCGACTGCACCCTCAAAACGAATGCTTCTGGCCCCTTGGGTGCTTTGCTGGACCAAGCTGTGCAGGTGAGACTGCCAAGGCCTTGGTGGCGGGTGATGATGGCCAGAACTACTTTCTTGCAGACTGCGGCGTATGCATCCCCAATGAGAAAAGGGTGGCCCTAGTGTCCTTCAACCCATGCAGCCTCGCATCTGTTTGCTCTGAAAAAAAGATCGATCCCATCAAATGGAAAGTCTTGGATCCAGGTCTGCAGCTCTTGGGAGAGGCCTGCGGTCTGAAGCCAGGAGCTGCGCTTCATAATCACAGCTGCTGCGACCACCTTAGCCGTTGTGTCCCATGCCATTTGGAGGGAGCACCGAGCCACTGTGGTGCCCTCCTCCACCAGGTTGCCAAATTCCTGGGCCAAGCCCTGTGGGAGGGACTCCTTGAACTTATGGAGGGAGTCCCATAAGTTAAAATTGTATCTCCCTAGGAGGGACTGATGGTTTGCCATGTGGAACTGTAGGCTGCCAGTTGAATAAATTTTCCTCCCAAACAGGTCCAATCTTTTGGCCTCTTTATTTTGGGTGTCGAGCTGGTATGTCCTTGCTTATCCTTTTCATTGGCTGCAGAGACCACCAGCAAGCCCATGCGAGTGTGGATGTAAAGGTACTCAAACCCTTTGGCCAGGTCAAAGTATTTCTTTTCCGCTCTTTTTGAGGTGATAGGGATGGATGAGGGAGTTTGCCATGGGGCCTTGGCAATCTTGAGGACATCGTCATGCACTGGTAGTGTGACACAGGCTGGGGTAGCGGCTGACAGGACATTAAACAAGGTGTCCACTTGCTCATACATTTCCTCCACCCCCAGGATCAAGTTCTCGGTCACCCGATGAAGAAGGGCCTGGTGTTCTTTAAAATTGTCTGGCAGGCTGGTCCTCGAGGGTCCCGCAACTGCCTTGTCTGGGGATGAAGATGAGAACTGTACTGCTGGGGGAGGCCCTGGGGAATCTTCCCCCGGGTGGAAGGGAGGCTTGGGATAGGTGCAGGCTCCTTTGCCTTGACCTCCAAGCATGCCTCGTGCACCAAGCCCAGTGCCGTCAGTGTTGCCAGCTGTTGCTCCGAGGCAGCTGCTGATGAGAGGTGTGAAGGGGGCATCACTATGACCGGCACTCCCCATGCGCTCCAATAAGGCCACTGCACTGGTCACTGGCCGTGTTGCCAGGGCGGTACAGCTGATGTTGACGTGGCCTCAGGTGCCCATTCGTACTGGTGAAGTGTAGGCGAGCGGCTGAACTCTCCTGTGCCAGAAGAATTGCCTTGCGGTGGAGCCGTTGAAGCCTGAGTCTGTCTGCTGACCATTGCTGTTGGAGACTGGTGTCAAGGGGACTGGAAATGCAATGGGGAGTACTCCCACGGGGCAGGCAACCTGGACCTGCGCTGAGAAGATGACCGGTGGGAGGGCGAATGGTGCTGGTAGTACGGAGACCAGCGTCTCCCTCTAGGTGATCTGTGTCGAGACGGCGGGGACCACGATCCCAGTGCCAGTGACTGAGGACAAGCCCCAAAGGATCTGGGCTGTGACTCCGGTGATCTGCGGCGCAGGGGTGGAGAGCGCTGCTTTGTCTTGGGGGATCAGCAGTGCTTCACTGGCCCCGAGAGGTCTTAGCAGCTGGCTTGCCCTTATGGGGAGCCTTTGCTGATTCCTGAGGCACATGCTGCGTCGATGGTGTGAGTGGAGGCCTTTGCTCTCTTGGTGCCGGGGGAGTTTGTGAAGGTTTCAGTGCTGTCAGGAGTTTAGGTCCCATGCCACTCCCAGGAGTCGGTGGTGGACCTTTCAAGGGCTAAGGGCCCTGACTGGGGAAGGCACGAATGCGTGGCTCCAGAGTGGCTGGGTGGCCCAAAGTGGATCCCTTGTCTGATGACCCATGGCCCTTCTTGCCTGGTGCTGGGGAGCCGTGCTTCCTAGCCTTTTTTTTTGGGCACCGGCGACGGGGAATGGTGTTTAGATAAATCTGGTGTGCAGTCTTCACACTGGTGTTGGTGTGAGTGTGTATAGTGGTTCACAGCTTTCTCCATGTTTCTACATGATCCCAGGTATGTGGCAGGGATGCATTCTCTTCCCAGCATTATTCTGTGAAGCTATCAACTGGATATTGGGACTTGCCACTCCACATGTCAGAATCAAGATTGGTCAAGAAGTTTTCACTGACCAAGGCTACATCAATGATGCGGCCCTGCTAGTGATGAAGTCAGAGAATTTCAGCTCTGCCCTCCAAGGTCTCCAAGATGTTGTCTCCACTATGGAGTTGAACGCCTCATGGCATGAATCTTGGAGCTGGGCCACCAGAACCCCTGGTGCAGGTGGAATTGACTATTGTAGTGAGTGTTGATGAGTTCATTTACATAGGCTACAGGCAGAGTCCAAATAGGTGCAGCAAACTAGATGTTCTTTGATGAAAATATCTCACAGCCTCCTGCATGAAGTTCATGTCTCACTTATGGAAGCAAAAATGTCTTTGCACTGAGACTTGGGGTACATCTATACTACACACGCTGTAGTGTAGACCTATGGCCCAGCTGTGCGCTAAAAAATATTCAAAATTTGCCACTCTGGGCTGGCAGAGGGCGGGGCTGGCTGAATGGGAGACCACGTCTGGCAGCCTGCTGGAGTGCTCTTGCTAGGAGGGGGCTGGTGAGTGCCACATGGGGGCAGGGTGCGGGAGAGTGGGTCTCTGGGCAGGTTGGGACAGGGCTCTGGGCAGTGAAGGGGTGAGGGGCACTGGAAACTAGGAGTTTGTGGGGGTGCTGCAGCACAGGTCTTAGGTAGGGCTCCACTCCTGGCCCTGCGCCTCCGGTCCTGGCTGCCGGCCCACATTGGGCACTCTGCTCTTGGCCTGGCACTGGAGGTCCAGCTGCTTGCCTGGCACGGCGGGATCCAGGTCCTAGCTGCCAGCTGCCCAGCCCTGGGTGGCGGCGTCCCAGGATCTGGCTGCCTGGCCCTGGGTGGTGGGGTCCCAGCAGTCGGCTGCCCAGCCATGGGTGGCGGGGTCCCGGCAGTCGGCTGCCCAGCCCCCGGCAGCAGGGTCCCGACTATGGGGTCCGGCTGCCCAGCCCTGCGCTGTGGTCCAGGGTCCAGCTGCCTGGCCCAATGTTCCACTTCTGGCCCTGCTCTGTGAAGGGGTTTCTGGGGGGGCGGAGGGTGTTGGGCATAGAGGACTGTGTGTGTGTGTCCGGGGGGGGACTCTGTGGTTCTTAACCTGTGGCCTGCAGCCCACAATTATAAAAAGTTTGAGTACCACTGGTGTAGACACTTAGTACAGTGATGTAAGGGGTTCTGTTGCTGTAGAAAATCCATATGTGAGGATGGTTGTACGCAAACCTTTAGGTCAGAACGCCGGAATTACTGACTGTTTGTTTGCTTGGCCATGACCTTAGGAGGCCTGAACCCTAGGCCTCATCCAGAAGGCCTGATCCATAGACTATAGTCATTTACCCCAGGCAGGCGGCTGGGGCCATAGACCATGTAATTGCTCAAGCCCACACCTAGAGGGCCTGGGCCATAGACTATTGCCGTTCACCCCAGGCAGGAAGCCTGGACTACAGGCTGACTGGTTGTTTGCTTAATCCTCCTCTGTAGGTTTGAACTGCTAGTGTGCAATTGCGCGGCTGCACGCCAGGCTGCCTGACCAACTCTCCGATAGGCATACCAATTCCCGATGCCACCGGCGGGTGCACCCGGGCCCTGAGAGGTAGGAAGCTTACACTAACTTTCTAGTATAGACCAGCCCAAACTTCAGGATATATCAAACCTGTGTACTACCTGTATATATGGATCAGAAACCTGGACGTTCTTACAGGCAGACTTGGAGCAGCTAAGGACACTCCGTATGCACTGTTAGTGCCAAATCCTAAGGATAAACTTGTTTGACTTTGTGTGAAATGTCATAATCTTGCAGAGATCTGGCCTTCCTTCATTGCTCATTTCACTGAAAAACAGCATTGCATGCTTTTCAGCCATGATGCCAGGATGGACAAAAACACCCCAGCACAGCATGCTATCAATTTCTCCATTGATGTGCAAAGGGGTGCACGCCCTGACCCTACCTAGCACTGCCCCAAGTATTCATGGATTTGCAGGATTGAGCCAGATCTTGGAATTTCACTACACGATGCCTGGTGCCACACCCATCAATCATAGCCATCCTGGCTGGTGCAACAGTTCTCAGTAGGCTATGCATGTTTGATGATGTGTTTGCCACATCAGAAGCTTATATCTTATTTTTATTAAAAAACAAACATCTCTCTGCATGGCATAAAATCTTGGCACTTCAAAACAAAATTGCTTAAGTGTTAACACAACAAGTTATTTACATTTATTAGATTAACAAAGTAACTGAACTTTTTTTTATACAGACAGGCCATAATATTCAAAAATCAGAGCCTACATTTAGGCTACTAAGCCAGTACTTGGGTACCTAAGTGCTTTTGAAATTCCGAGGTTAAGTTTTTAGGAGTACAAGTCCCATTGACTACAAATGGCTGATGGAGCATAGCCTGGTCAAAGCACTTCAGTTTTCTTGACTTGTGGAGTTTCAATACATCTGAAGGTGATGTTGGTTGCAACAGACCATGGGCTGTTTGCTTATCAATTATTGTGTTTGTGTTGTTCTTGCAGTAAGGATTTGAATAAGACTAAGGAATTGTTTTTCAGTTTAGATCAGTATTTTTCTTTACAGCTATGAATTTCCAGTAAGAAACTTCTTAATAGAAAAAAATCTGTGTAAAATCTGAAATTTTGCTAACAACCAAGAAATGAATTAAGAAAATTAGTGCAGAACATCCATTTTTGCAATGTAAGGTTATAAAATGGGAAGAAAGAACTAGCAATATGTAAATAAAAAAATCTGATTTCAACTAAAAATTGTGTTTTAAATTTTAAAAATATTTAATTTTTTGTAAATAATATTTTTTTATCTATCTTGCAATTTATCTCCACTATGAAAAACAACCATTAATTGTTATTTTTCTACTGTTTAGCCATTTCTTATTCCAGAAGAGAATTTTGTATGTAAGCCAGTATTTCCTATTTTCTTATTAGTCTTTTGAGAAGGAACTTGCCAGAAATTATTTAGATCTTCAAGGAATTATTATCTAGCAGATTCTCTTTGCCAATTATTTTTATTAAATGTTTTAAATAACCAACCAGTTACAGAGACACAAGTTACTTTGACAGAAAGTGTGCTAGTTTGATTCAATCCATTTACATTTATTTAAATGTTGTTTTATTATGCCTTTGCATATATTATCAAATGAAGTTCTAAACTGTTATTTTACGCTCCTTTATTGTAGACTAGCATGTCCACTTAACAATTCCCAGTACAAATAATCAAAACCCAAATGTTTTAATTATCGCATGTATCAATTGTTACTTTCACACAAGACAAGTAAGTGAAACAGAATTTATAAGAGGGTATAAGCAAAATCTATCATAAAAATAAATAGTCAATGCTAAACCTAAGGCCATTTAAGCTTCAGAAACCTTAAAAGTAATTTTTGCTTGATTATACCCTCATTACATAACAATCAGCAGTTTGAACTTCCATTTATTTCAACAGCTACACAGTCTACAATAGATGCCTGGATCTTTATTTTTCTAAAATATAGGGAATTTCTAGATCAACCTTTCAGTGTAATTCATTTTGTAAAGACTACTGATTAGTGAAATAATATTTACCATTTTCATCCTGACCACTAGCTTCTGGTGTGCCTTGTCTCTGGTCCTCCTCAGGTGCTTCAGGGTAAATAACAGCTGTATCTTCCTGTTGAAGGAATTCTTCAACATTGGGGTCATGATTTTGTTCATTTTCTACTTCAGAATCACCTTCATCTTCTTTTACTAAAATAAAAAAAAAAAGCTTTGTTAATGGAATTTCAATGTCATAAGAAAACATTTTAAAATAATACATAAATAACAATAATATTTCGCACTTTTATAGCATCTTCCATTCAAGGATCTCAATGTACTTCACAAATCTTAATTAAGTCTTAGGTTAAGCCCTGTGAGAGAAAAGAGTTTTAGCCCAATTTTACAAATAGAGAAACTATGACATAGTGAAGTTAAAGGGATACCAACTTAAACAAAATCGAAGTTGTTTGTATAATGTTTCGCTGTTTTCCTTGCAGGCTCAGTTATTTAGTCAGTCACTGTCCCCTGTCTGTGTTTCACATAGCAATTGGGGGAAGAAATAAGAAAATGTGGTTGTAAAACTATGAAAATTAGCAAGCAGAGTTAGAGGACCATGTCTTAAACTATTTTTAGATATTGACTAGATTTCAAGTTGGCAGTGAGATTTTGCTCAATATCACACAAAGTATGTATCAAAACGAGGCATTGCATGTGGATTTCCTGGGGTAAGCTGAAAACAGTAGTTGAACAGATAAGACGTAATTAATTTCTAAATAGGCACATTCAAAGGAACCACCTATTTGGAACAACAATCAATTCCACTGCACTAGTTGGACCTAGGGTTTGCCTTATAAAGTATACAGACTGAAAAGAAATCACCTACAGGTCGCAATTATCAAGGCTCCCTTCAAACCACTAAATGGTGGCATTATGTTTTTATTTCCCTTTGTGGATTCCCTTCCTGAATGGTTCCTCCATCTTCAGATTAATAAAAGATAATACAAAAATAAAAACTTAGGACAATTTTTTTTTAAAGTCCTAACTTTGTCCATGTTAGGCTCCTTTGTTCCACTTAACTTTTCCAAAAATCTTAGGATAAAATGATGGATTCTTGGTCATGATTGAGTGATCCTATTCTGAATGTCGCTTGCCATTCCTGCAGCTTCTTTGGATCCTGGAATTGCAAGGCTGAATTTGTTGCCTTCAAGAGTCGATTTAAAGTTTGTTCATTACTGCAAACGCGTAGGACATATTCATGCAGATTTTCACTGAAAAGCATGCTTGCTGGCTGAAATGCAGTAAGCTTGAGAGTTTGAGTAACTTGTTCACAGGGTTTGGCCACAGGTTTCAAACAGTTTACTCTGGATCTAGTTAGTACTGTTCCAAATCATCTAGGTTTAAACTTGGCACAAATCAATGATCAACTTCAATTGTTTTTCATTAAAACTGTATTTCACTATTAGCAAAAATACAGTTAAATATTTTACATAAACTATAGCATGACAAATATTTGCTAGTAAATATTTGCTGGAATACATTATTCATGCAGCTTACACTTACTGCCATGAAATGTATTTTATGAAAGCTTTGACTGTAAATTACTATCCTATACTTCATTCTCAGTTATTAATGTGAAGCATATTTTTAATAAGAAGGTAAAGCTTTACCATTTGTCTCACAGTGTGAAGTCTCACACTGTAAAGTAGTTCTTTGTTCTCTTTGGTATTGACCTTATGGTTAAAATATGTATACCAAGATTAAAAAAATGCAAACATATTTCCAAATAATCCTACATTTTTGTATGGTGCAGGGGTGGCCAAACTTACTGACCCTTTGAGCCGCATATGACAGTCTTCAGGAGTTCAAGAGCTGGGAGGCACCTGCCGGGGCTCGGGGCTTCAGCTCCAGTGGAGATGCCTGCTGGGGCTTGGGGCTTCAGCCCTGCTCCTGCTCGAGCCCCAAGCTCCAGCAGGTACACCCTGCAGAGCTGAAGCCACGAGACCCCCTGACCTGCTGTGCAGAAGCCCCTACCCCACCACCCTGCTGCAAGGCAGAGGTCCTGAGCTCCACCCCCCAAGTCTGGTAGGTGGAGAATTGGCAGGGGGGATGGGTGGGGAGCTCCATGAGCCGCACTTTTACAGTTAAAGAGCCGCATGTGGCTCACAAGACACCGTTTGGCCACCCCTGGTATAATGCTTATTACTCTAGTATCTATGTACTGACCAATTAGCATATATCTTAATTTATCTGACCATTTAAAAATAGTATATAGATTCCCTTAAAGTATACAGTGATTATTTTCAACATTACTGAAGAAAAATATAGTAAGCAAAAAGGAGCTGTACATTTTCTAGCATAGTATTGAAGATGAAGACACACATTCTATTTTATCTACTCTGTAATATTACTATTAACAGAAGAGTTAATACTGAGATATTAACTCTAGTTCATTTTAATGGCTATGGGTTTAGGCTCTGTCTTGTGGCCCATAGCAGCGCGCTATACCACCATGTGAAACACCGGTGACAGAGTCCTCATCCTTTCCTTTCTCCTAAAGTCAGGCTAAGCTGCTGCAGAGGCACTGCAATTAGCCCCTTGGGGAAAGGGGCTGCTTTGTGTCATTTGTCAGCAAAACCTCAAGACTGAAGAGATCTAAACTGGGAGTCCAGTCTAGTCGTCTTCACCAAGAACAGTGTTTGCAACTTACCGCATCAAGTAGAGGAGAGAAAGGCAATTTCAAAAGAAAGGTGAGGGGGAATCCTAAAAGATTTCCAGAGATACTACATTATTCCAATCCCAAGAACATTCTATGGATAAGGGGCACAGATTGCGGAATTTAATTAGACAAATACCTGTACATCCAGCTTCATCGGCTTGAGCTTCAGGCCCCAGGATTTCTTTTGTTTCTTTTCCATCTGAAATATAATATTACAAAAGAGGAATAATTAGCATTTAAAAATACCATCATCTTTCTTTGCATATTACAAACGTTCCCTTATTTCTTAAACAAAAATTTCCATATTTTTCTAATGTTTGGGGAAAATATATTTAAATCTCATATACTTAAAAAATATGGATTCCTCATGATTTTAGCTGTATTGAGTTTCTCAGGTCGTAAAGATTTTACGAGAAAAAGAAACTGCAATTTTAACAGAAGGCAAACATACAATACCAAAGTAATTATTTGAAGACAGGGAAAAAATAGGATAAGGATTGCTGTTACATATCCAAATATGGTATTTTTGTAGTACAAGTATCTTTCTGGCAAGTACAAAGTGTGCTGCTTAGAATGAAGGTAAGTAGTTTGTTCTTAGTATCTGATTCACTAGATTATTGCTTTCAGAGGTTAATTTATTGTAAGATTAACACATTTGCTCTGCTTTTTCTAACTAGCAAAATCAGCAGATCATCAGTAATTACTCCAAAATTATTTTCAACAATCTATCATGTAATACTGTATAATTACCTGCAAACATCTAGAGCTTATTAAACTCAGCCAAATAAAAATCATTATGAGAGTTCTTGCTAGGTTTGACTATTGAATTGAGAAAACAAGAAAATACTGGTACTGAATTAAAGCATATATTTCAGTTGTGTAAAACTGATTTTAAGTGTTTTACCAACTTCTTTCCTGTGTATTGGAATTACCACACCACCGCCCCAAGCAGCCAAACAAACAAACAAACAAACAAACAAAAAAGCCGCAATCGCAATTGCGATCTGCGGCTGCAATTCGGCGGGAGGTCCTTCACTCCAAGCGGGACTGTCCCCCAAATTGCCGCCGAACAGCTGGACGTGCCGCCCCTCTCCGAATTGGCCGCCCCAAGCACCTGCTTGGTAAGCTGGTGCCTGGAGCTGGCCCTGCCACTTATACAAAAGTACTATTACTGACACCACTGCATATCTCTGGGCAGTTGGATGATTTATTGAAGGATTCATATATCTCTGCAAAATAGGACTGACTTCAAAATCATGATCTGACATTTCCTTATGTGCTAATTTTAAATCAGTTTTAAGACTGAGTCTAAACAAGGCACTAAATCTGGTGAAACTGTTCTATGGGTCATGGTGTTCTCCACACCATTTCAGAATGGTGACCCTCTATACTGGAAGGTCACTTTCACTACCAGCCCCATATTTTCATCAAATATGTATTGATGGTGGCCATCATTTATTGTTTCTGTCTACGGTTTTCTCTCTAGAAACAGTGGCTCCAGATGGGGGGGTTTTAAGTGAAGCTTTTGCTGCTGAAGGAGCTAGAATAGCAGTCCTATACAAGAGTCCAAAATTCTTTCATTAATTACAAATCTAATATAGCACAGACACTGACAGCTGAGGCTTCTGCACACACCTCCACCAACATGCCTCAACTCTTTGACTATTAACAAGAGAGGCAATTAGTCCTGAAGGTTATGGTACTTTTAAAATTTGGAGACATGTCCAGTATGAACTTGTCTAAGGTTACCAACTCACTTTATACAGGCTACTAAACATCTTTCAATCAGTAAGAACTTTCAGACTGTATTGATTTGAGCCAGTAGCTGGTAGTGAACATGAAAACCCTTATAGTCTACTAAATGTCTCTTGAGCCATCCAGTTGTCCAGTTCCCTTGTGTTCTGTGATAGACAGTGGCACTTCAGGAATGAGCCGTGTAGTATGTGGAATGTTGATAAAAGCATGGTAACTTGTACTTGCAATTGTAATCAATACATGCTCAACTATGGTATTCTTATTTAGTACAAGTTCTGGTATGAAGTGCAGAGTCTGGATCTGAAGTCAGTGTCTATCTAAGCCCATCACAATCTATAGAATTTTCCAACCCAAAGGTCACATCAAACTTGAAATAATACCAAAAAGAGAAAAAAGAGCCAACTAGTTGCTCAAATATTTTTCAGCTGAAGTGTTATTCAAGATTAATGCTAAATATGCTTTTCTAGTTCAGGAATGTTCCGCTGATGGTAGGTGCTGTATAAAAGCTTTAAAAATCTTTGGTTCTCTAAAAACAGAAGAGTGGAATCTACATCTTTATTCCAAAAAGTACTTTTTGCACAATGCATAGAGATCCCGTGGAACTCACTGCCACATATAGCAAGTCCAAGAACTTAGAGGTATTAAAAAAAGGCAGCAGATCATTTACAGTATATGAATAATGAGAAAATCCACAGTTACATTAATTAGGACAAAAAATACAAGTGCTTCAGAGACTACACCAGCTGGTGGGGGTTAAATAGATTATTCTATAATTGTCCATTATGGGGATTCTAGCATGTTCCTCTACGTTCCTCTGGCACAATGGGACTCTCAACAATAAGAGTAAAGCTCACCCATGCAAGGAAACACAATTTTCTCTGGGGTACTCTGAGATTGTAGAATGAACTCCCCCAGGAACTGAGGACCATCACAGACCTCATCGCTTTTTGCTCCAAGGGCAAGGCACATTTCTTTGACTTTGCTGTCTCTAAATATACACATTGCAATGTTTATTAATAAATTAAAAAAAAAAAACACTACCAAAACAAGACACTCCACTGCACATGCTTCTCCCTCTGGGGAAAAAATGAGAGAACAAACGAGACATGACAGATGCACTACTGGAAAGCACTCAGATACTACAATGATAAGCATGGCATAAAACCTGAATAGAATAGAATAGAATAGAATAGAATAGAATAGAATAGAATAGAAAAACATCTGGTCCTGTCCCCCTTTCAGATATAGGATACTAGACTAGATGAACTACTGATCTGATCTGGAATGACAATTCCTATGTTCTTATGCTCCCACAGAAGTGAGCTAAAAGTGTTGTAATCACACAACAAATGCTAGAATCCATAATTTGTAGTGGTTATTAAAAAAGCAAGGGCATGCTACCTTTTTAATCAATACAGAAGCCAATTTCTGCTTTACACATAAACTGAGGACTTCTAGGACTACTTTAAGTTCCATTTTAAATAGATTTTTCCAAAAGGAAAAGGATGAATAATCAAACTACCCTAATAGTGGAGACAGTAGTAATGAAGACTGACAGAAGTCTACGGAACTAATAGGTTAGAAAGTATGCCTGCACTTGCAGATGTTTTTACAAACAAGATATATAATTAAAGGAACACTGGAGTGGTTTAATCTAGCTCTAATTTTGACCATCACTTGAAAAGTCTTAGTCATAGACAAATCCATGTTTTGTTGGTCTGATCCAATCCACCAATGGTAACTGTCATGTGCTTCAAGTCCAAAAGCTTTACATGCTGTAAATCCACTAAAACCAAATACTTAGTTTATTTAAAATAGTCCATACGACACAAAACCGTGTTTTCCCCTATAAAAAGGGCTCTTCATTAGGACAATGGGATCTGCTGGAGAGGTGGGGTTATTAATGTAGTTTACTTACTATTTATAACAATTTACAGCAAGCCACTCTGGCTTCATAACAGGCAAAAATAATATTAGCCAAGCTGATCCTGAGTAATTTAAGATTTCAGTGGCAACAGGATTTAATTTTACAGAAGGTAAAAAAAATTCCCCAAATCTACTAGTTTGTAAACTCTTCATGGTATGGACTATGCCTTCCTGTGTGCTTGTACAGCACCTAGGGACCCGATCCTGATTAGGCCTTTGGGCACTATCATAATCAATAAACAAACAGCAGTAATTTCATATCCACCTATTGAGCTTTCATCTTTCTTTTTTCTTCCTGTAGGAAGGTATTCTGTGTCCTGAAGTTACACAAATTTAACTCAGTCTTTGTAAATTCCCCACAGTGTTAACCTTTACATAGCAGATGTTTAATAACCAGAATATGTATTCTATATTTTTTGTTATATTATTTGCAGAAGTGTGTTGCAAGGCTAACAAATATACAATCACTTTAATGACTGTAGTCATATATGTTCAGCAAAGGATGGGAACATCGGTGAACAGTTTACCTTGCATTCAGGAGTCAAGGACTATGCTGCAAACATAGCCACTGGGGAGCAGAAAGGAGAAAAAGATATCCAGTGCTAGGGAGAAGAATGCAGGACAGTCTCTGATCAAACAGAATAATAGAATATCAGGGTTGGAAGGAACCTCAGGAGGTCATCTAGTCCAGTCCCCTGCTCAAAGCAAGACCAACACCAACTAAATCATCCCAGCCAAGGCTTTGTCAAGCCGGGCCTTAAAAACCTCTAAGGATGGAGATTCCACCACCTCCCTAGGTAACCTATTCCAGTGCTTCACCACCCTCCTAGTGAAATAGTGTTTCCTAATATCCAACCTAGACCTCCCCACTGCAACTTGAGACCATTGCTCCTTGTTCTGTCATCTGCCACCACCGAGAACAGCCGAGCTCCATCCTCTTTGGAACCCCCATTCAGGTAGTTGAAGGCTGCTATCAAATCCCCCCCCCCCCCCTCCAGGGTCGGCTCCAGGCACCAGCTGAGCAAGCAGGTGCTTGGGGCGGCCAAGGGGCGGCATGTCAAGCTCTTCGGCGGCAATTTGGTCCCTCTCAGAGGGAAGGACTTGCCGCTGAAGAAGAAAGCGGCGCGGTGGAGCTGCCACCGATCGCGATCATGGCTTTCCCCCGCCCACAGCTTGGGGCGGCAAAAACCCTGGAGCCAGCCCTGTCCCCCTCACTCTTCTCTTCTGCAGACTAAATAACCCCAGTTCCCTCAGCGTCTTCTCGTAAGTCATGTGCCCTAGCCCCCTAATCATTTTCATTGCCCTCCACTGGACTCTCTCCAATTTGTCCACATCCCTTCTGTAGTGGGGGGACCAAAACTGGACGCAGTATTCCAAGTGTGGCCTTACCAGTGTCAAATAGAGGGGAATAATCACTTCCCTCGATCTGCTGGCAATGCTCCTATTAATACAGCCCATTGTATTACCCAATGCTCCTATTAATACAGCCCATTGGCCTTTTTGGCAATGAGGGCACACTGCTGACTCATATCCAGCTTCTCGTCTACTGTAATCCCCAGGTCCTTTTCTGCAGAACTGCTGCTTAGCCAGTCGGTCCCCAGTCTGTAGCGGTGCATGCGATTCTTCCTTCCTAAGTGCAGGACTCTGCACCTGTCCTTGTTGAACCTCATCAGATTTCTTTTGGTCCAATCCTCCAATTTGTCTAGGTCACTCTGGACCCTATCCCTACCCTCCAGCATATCTACCTCTCCCCCGTGCTTAGTGTCATCCGAGAATTTGCTGAGGGTGCAATTAATCCCATCATCCAGATAATTAATAAAGTTGTTGAACAAAACCGGCCCCAGGACTGACCCCTGGGGCGCTCCAACTCTGCCAACTAGACATAGAGTCGTTGATCACTATCCGTTGAGCCCAACAATCTAGCTAGCTTTCTATCCACCTTATAGTCCATTCATCCAATCCATATTTTTTTAACTTTTTGGCAAGAATACTGTGGGAGACCGTATCAAAAGCTTTGCTAAAGTCAAGATATATCACATCCACCGCTTTCCCCATATCCACAGAGCCAGTTATCTCATCATAGAAGGCAATCAGGTTGGTCAGGCATGACTTGCCCTTGGTGAATCCATGTTGACTGTTCCTGATCACTTTCCTCTCCTCCAAGTGCTTCAAAATGGATTCCTTGAGGACCTGCTCCATGATTCTACCGAAGACTGAAGTGTGGCTGACCGGTCTGTAGTTCCCTGGGTTCCTTTCTTCCCTTTTTAAAATATGGGCACTATATTTGCCCTTTTCCAATTGTTTGGGACCTCCCCCGATTGCCACGAATTTGCAAAGAAAATGGCCAATGGCTCTGCAATCATATCAGCCAACTTCCTCAGCACCCTTGAATGCATTAGATCTGGACCCATGGACTTGTGAACGTCCAGCTTTTCTAAATAGTCCTTAACCAGTTAGTAGGAATCAGAGTTCTGCTATCCAAGAGTAGTCTGGACTTAATGCTAAAAGCCCCTTTAAATGTGATTTGCAGCACTTTGACTAAAGGCTTTTTGGGCATCTTCCACTCACCTCATCCTAGATGAGGACACCAGCAAATGAGTCAGATCCTTGGCACTGTTCTACCTGCTCTGCACTATTCCGAGTGAAGTGACAGGCCAGGACATGGAACAAAATCACGACTGGTAGTGCGGATGAACAATCTCTTGCTATCTATAGATGAAGGGATAGTCATACTCTTGGATCTCAGTGCAGCATTCAATATAGCTGATCATAGACTACTATTATCCAGCCTAAGAGAAGTAGCAGAGGCTCAGGCAGAAGCTCTAAAATGGTGTGAAACATTTCTCAAGGGCTACACACAGAGGGTAGTGATGGGCGTCTGTGCCTCTGAGGCCAGAGCCCTCATCTGTGAAGTACTATGCAGTTCCCTTCTCTTCCCTTCCTCTTCAATATTTACATACAGCTGCTCAGAGAAATGGAGAGATTTAATGGGCTCAAATGCCAACAATATGCAGAACACACACAACTCTACCTATTGTTCACAGCCTACAATATCACCACAGTCAGACAGTTAGGTAACAAAGATCAGCACATGGATAAGGTGGACTTGGCTGAAGCTAAACTCTAGCAAAAAGGAGGTTTTGCTTATAGACAGAGAAACACTTCAAAGAGTTTTTTGCCACAGTGCTGTCTCTAGTGGAGGAGGAGATATTCCACATATCATCAAGGCATTCTGTAGTGTAGTAATCTTTATAGACAACTTTCTGATTCTGGATTGGCACACAGCAAGAACTGTCTACAGTCAAGTTGATCTACCCTTTCTGACTGGCTAGGGCCTGTACTTTTTGGGAATAACCTGTCTTGAATCATACCACACTTCCATTATCTCTGAGCTTGATTACGTCATGCAGCTTACATTGGGCTTGAAAGCATCAGGCCTGAAAAAAGCTGCAACCAATGCAGAATGCTGCAGCATGCCTCCTCAGTAACCCAGGTTACTGAGAAAAGACAATCTGTACTTCTTTAACTTCAAAGCCTCTCTAGAAAACATCAATTGAAGTTTAAATTCTCAGCTGTCAGTTTTAAGGCTATAAAAACTGACATGGTCTGGTTATACAAGGTCTTACCCTCCAGGACCTTGACCACCCTCAACAGCTCTGCTCCTCAGAAATGATGGCTTTGCATACTTCAGGGGTGAAGCTTATAAGTGCAGGAAACAAGATTTTTTGAGGGCTGGCCCAAGAGTGTAGAATACACTCTGGCAGAAACTAAGAATAACCACAAACCTTATAATCTTCCCATTGACAAGCAAGACTCGCTTCAACATGGGTTTCCTGGATAGCAACCTACAGCATATTAGTTTTTGTTTTTTTTTTTTTGTTTTTTTTAAGTAGAAGTAAAAGACATAAACCAAATCTAACTCTTCCCCTTTGGAGTGAGGAGGATAGATGGAAAATGGTGAGAAAACATCATTTGACTGACATTAGTAACCATGCTTATTTTTTTTAACTTGGAAGGCACCAAGATACAAGTGTAAACTTAAATCAAAAGGAATACAGAAATAAAAATAGTTTAATAAGCATTGCATCCACTAGATATGAATGGCATCCGGTTGCTGAGTGTGTGCACATTATGGGTGAAATTCGCCACATACCAGATGCCTTGCACTTAAGCCCTACTTAAATTCTTAATGTGGGGTTTAAATGTTGCATGGGGTCTTGAGTGGGCCCTCTTCAGCAGCATAAATTTCATCTTATGTGGTTTTCAGAGCTTGAATATTTTGTTGATTCTATAAGGTCTTTTCAAAATTATACTCTTAATGCCAAAAGCTATTGCTCCTTGTTATGGATTTGAATTACACAAACACAAAAATGTATCTGAACTAATTTTTTCAATGCATTTGGATTCCTCAAATGTCTGAACTATTTTTTTAAACAGAGAAAGATAAAAAGAATCTTCTCTCATTCTATGATGCTTATACAGAAATCCAGCAGGAATGGAATTTTTCAGTCAAGTTTTAAACACCTGAAAAAAACTGTAAGAGGAGCAAAATATGCATTTTCTGAATTTCCTATATATTTTACTTGGAAATTTATCATGCCTTAGTTTAATAACATTATATTTTTTCATCAGAAAACTTTACTTTATAACAATATATTTTTTTTAAATATAATGTAGGTTTTAGTTTAAACTAAAAGGGGGGGGGGAAATAAGACCTTATAGAATCACAACACACACCAATGCTGGAACATTGCCATCAACTTGTATGGGATCATGTGGTTCACTTGTTGAGACATGTATGCGTGTTTCAGTTAAACCTCTTGAGATATACACCTTATATTTGAGACACCTGTTCTGAAGATCTTTTAGAACTTCAGTTAGAATTGCTGGAAACGGAAAGAAACTGATCTGATAATGAAATGTAGTTTAAGTATGTTGCACCTACTTTTACATTTTTCTGAACTGATCAATCAGATGAAAACCAAAAAGTACACTGAGTCCACATATGCAGGAAAAATTTCAGTACAGGTTAGTGATGAAAACACAACTTGCTACACATGCTGTAAACCAGTATTCTAAACACACACATAAGTGTTTCAGGGATGTTCTCAATCCTTCAGTTACTCACCCTATTGGCTTTCCCCTTTAAGACAAAAAGCACATATTCAAGTGCTGTTTCCTTAGACCTATGCTGTACAACCAAGAGCACCAAAATACTTGTAACTTAACTTTCTTACTACATATGTCAAAAATATAAATACACAGCAAATCGAAATGTTGTAAAACTACTATATCCTCCTCCTTTTCTCTGATTTATCTATTGCGAAATACTCAAATCACATACTTACATAAATCATAATGTTAACAAACCAAGAAAACCGACTTCTCTTCGCTATAAGAAGAATGTTTTAGAGTATGTATATTTTTCAGTATTGAATGTCAAAAACTTTTTTAGGAAACACACAGTATATTAATCTACTAGCTGTTCAAACAGCTATGAAAGTCTATGTTAGTAAAAATGACTGAAGTAGACATGATCATTTGCTGCATATTTAATGTATTTATAATAGAGACAAAAATCAAGAGTATAGTAAAGTTAATAACTGAGCCCAATCCAAAGTCATGGTTTTGTACAAATTTATACATATGGACCTATTTAGAGCCAAGCTTAAAAGCTAAGCCACCTGTCTCTCAAACTAATGCTTGCACACATACCAAGTTTATAGTACAATTTGGTTCAGCTGCTCAATTTTATCAGCTAGATTTGAAAGGCTGATGGTATATTTTAAATAAGAACAGTAAAAGCAGGTGAAATTACACTGATAGAGCTCTGAGAAAGCACAGCATGTATGGGATTCTTCCTAAATGTGGGGGAGTCACGAGACCCTGCCCCTAACCCTCCTTTTCCCTTGGAGGCCCTGCCCTGCAGCCAAGCTGGAGCTGGACCAGGAAGTCCAGGCCCCTCCACCTGCCTGGGGTTGGGTAGGCCTGAGAGCAGCCCCTGGCCAATTGTCACCATTCCCTTAGACCCTCCGCTCAGGGCAGGTGGCGGGTCCGCGGCTCCCCACAGCTGCCTGCACAGCTCCTACCCTGACCTGGCTCCGGCTTCCATCCTGGGGCACAGCCTTGGGGGCCGAAGAGTGACAGCCGGGGCACGGGCTCTTGGGCCCCCCCACCCTGGGCAGGTGGAGGGTCGGCGACTCCCCAAAGCTGCCTGGGCTCCCCAAGTGGCTCTTGCCCCTAGGCCCCCCCATTCCTATGCCCCTGTCCTGAGTGATTCATGAACAAGGGAAAGTTAGGTGTTCCCCCACCTAACTCGTCTGGAAGGCCCGATCCAGTAAGCATGGAATACTTTCAACATCAGATTAGAAAGAGAGAGAATAAACATGAAAATGATAATGTAGCCTGATGGTTAAAGCACTCACCTGACAGATGGGAGGTCCTGGATTGAGTCCCTCTGCTCCAGTGACTTTTTTAAAAAAAAAATGATATATCCCTATTGGTACAGTTTCAACAGGAGAGACTGAGGGAGCTGCATATCAGAACATCCTATAGCCCAGTGGCTAGCACACTCACGGGAGAGGTAGCAGATCCCTGTTCAAATTCCTTCTCTCTCTCAGGTGGAAGGGGGACTTGAACTGGGCATCTCCCACAACACAGGTGAGTACCTTCATCACCGGGTTAAAAGTTATTAGGGAGTTCAGCACTTTCGACCCCAGCTTCTTGCTAAAACAGCATAGGTACCTACCACCAAGACAGGGTTTTCATCTGAAAATCCCAAGCAGAGGGAGGCACCTGCCTACAGCCTGGACTTAAGCATCTATCTCTGAGAAAGAGGCAGGGCTTAGCACCTCCCACTGGCTAGCTTAGGCAAGGAGCCTCCTAGTGTACTGGTTTTTGTGAATCCCATTCTAGAGATGCCTATCTCTCCCTATTCACAGGGAGGCTAAGTACCAAACTGAGGGTTTGTGAATCCCAGTAATTTTCTTGACATCACCACTCCTTCACTTCTTTGTGTATCTAGCCCCAACTTTACAAATACACATTAATGACGAAGTGTATTAAAAAAATTCTATTGAGTGAATGTTTCCAAGTATAATTTTTCTAATTAGAGCATCATTACCCAAACGGAACATACCTTCATCTTCCCAGCAACTGTTTGTACTTCCTGCTTTTTCACTGTTTTCTGGTAATACTGTATGGTCTGTTGGCAAGTCATCTTCTGGCACACTAGCATCACAATCTGCTGCATCTGTTACACTTTCCTCTTCCACAATATGCAATTTGTCTTCATCATCTGAATCTGAATTTGTTTCTACCACATTATTGTAATTGGTAACTGCATGGAGACAAAAAGCAAAAAATAAATCAACAAAAACACTCAGTTCAGACTATAACTATGATTTCTTTAGAGGCATCACTACAGCACATCCAACATGTTTAGTGTAGGTGCTAAGCAGTTATTGTACATTCTTCTTTTAGAAGCTAGTATACACGAGTTGTGCATACAAGCCTAGATCACACTATACAAGCTCCAAAGAGAATTAATGTTTTAAAACAAATAAACAAGCAAAACAAACAAAACAACAAGCCTAGTGGCAGCTTTACAAAGGAGATGTTACACAACATCTTCCCCTATCATTTGGTACCTGGAAAGAGTCAGAGTTTATGTTTGTTCAAACTGGAGGACATATTATAATAGTCTTGTGGAGAAACGGCTGTACAATGAACATAATAACAGCCATACTGGGTCAGACCAAAGGTCCATCTAGCCCAGTATCCTGTCTTCCAACAGTGGCCAATGTCAGGTGCCCCAAAGGGAATGAACAGAACAGGTAATCATCAAGTGAGCCATCCCGTCACCCATTCTCAGCTTCTGGCAAACAGAGGCTAGGGAATCATCCCTGCTTACTTTGCTTAAGAGCATTTGGTGAGGGACCTGGACAAAGATTTTCTGAAAAATCTACATACACTATATCCACTGGATCCCCCTTGTCCACATGACCCTTCAAAGAATTCTAGTAGATTGGTGAGGCATAATTTCCCTTTACAAAAACCATGTTGACTCTTCCCCAACAAATTACGTTCATCTATGTGTCTGACAATTTCGTTCTTTACTATAGTTTCAACCAGTTTGCCTGATACTGAAATCAGGTTTGCTGGCCTGTAATTGTCGGGATCACCTCTGGAGCCCTTTTTAAAAAATGGCATCACAGTTAGCTATCCTCCAGTCATTTGGTACTGAAGCTGATTTAAATGATAGGTTACAGACTACAGTTAGTAGTTCTTCAACTTCACATTTGAGTTCCTTCAGAACTCTTGGGTGAATACCATCTGGTCCTGGTGACTTATTACTATTTTGTTTATCAATTTGTTCCAAAACCTCCTCTAATGACACCTCAATCTGGGACAGTTCCTCAGATTTGTCACCTAAAAAAAAAAAAGTAATTGTTCTGTCTCCTCCTTGGACTTGATGTCTGTTTGTATACGTAGATGTAAATTAGACAATGTTTTCAGGCACGTAAATTCATAAATTAGTGCTGTTCAGGTCAGGGATGGCATTTGAACCCTGGCTTATTGCTGTCCTTCACACCAGTGCTTCTCAACACTTACAGCAACTCTACTTTGCATAATTAGATTCACTGATCTCTGAAGATAAAGTAATTCAGGTTCAACAGATCAAATGGCCAAATATAAGGATTTGGACAATCCAATTTTTAGCTAGAGCTGAATTTATTATAAAATTTCAAGCTCATAACAAATGAAAAGTCATCTAATGAACTATCAGAATGAGTGGGATATTTTTCTGTATATTTAAGATGTTAAATTAATGCTAGTTAAAAGATTGCAGGTGAGAGTCCTTTAAAGAGTTGTTGTGTGGTGTTTATGTAAATGTGCCAAATAATATCATTACTGTAAAAGGATCCAATTTGGCTCCACTGAGTATGTGAAATTATTGTAACAGGAGTATCTGATGTAATTCCTTCCTACTGCCATTATCCTCTTTATACACTGGAATCAGAATAGAGAAATGTCAGGAAGATACAATTAAATAATTCTGGTTTGGTTTCTATTGTCAACTTAATGTAAGTCTTTTTGTTTTTCTTTTATTAGTACTATCTTTCAAAACTTAATATACATAAAGTGTAATTGTTAGTACCAATAGAATAGAAAGGTCTTAATATGATAACATTATCACATTGTACATACACCAGAATGTGTCTTTGTGGGTTGTCACAGAAAACCTAAAACCATGAAGGAGTGGTTGCACATTACATTTTATGAAAATAATATTATGCATATATGAAATATGTGGTGATCATTTTAAATTCAAAAAGGTTGTTTTGTCATGCTGGTGCATATTTTACATGGAACATTTTTCTTCTGAAATGGAAGGAAATGAGCTAGTGGTTTGCTGATTCGCGGTGAAACTATTTCCTTGCCTAAATGCTTTTTTTAAATGGTTAGAATATTTACTTTTTTTTAAAAAGCGGAATTCAAAAGAGCAGGAATCTAGCCTCCCATTTTAATAGGCAAAATTTCAAATGAGAGAATTTATCTACCTTCTGGAGTGTTAACAGTGCAAATAGCATAGATGTGCAAGTGTCCTAAGTAGTGAGATTACTGCATCATAGATATGATTCTTTTAACCTCTGGAGGAGTATCGCCGGTATAATAACATCTGTAGGCTTATTCATTGATAAATATTTGCCCTTTTTTTAAAATCCCCTTTCTCAATCAAGGTATGTCAGAGCACTTCAAAATAATACATGAAAATCTGCCAGTGATTATTGATATGAGTATGTAGCAGAGAATCTTACACCAAAAAATATAAGTGTAAATAGTTTATACTTTAAAAATATTAAAATTTCAGTATGTGTAACATTTGTTTCTACAGGTTGTAAGAGAAAGAAATAATGTTTTTGAATAGAACAATTATAACAATTCCAAATTATAACATCTCCTCTGCATCTTTAGGACTATATTAGTGATATCTACCTTCATGTGATGGAAATACATAGAGCACTCAATGTTGATAAATGCAAAGTAATTCACATTGGAAAATATAATCCCAACTATACATATAAAATGATGGGGTCTAAATGAGCTGTTACCACTCAAGGAGGAGATCTGGGAGTCATTTTGGATAATTCTCTGAAAACATGCACTCAATGTGAAGCAGCAGTCAAAAAAGCTAACAGAATGTTGAGAATCGTTAAGAAAGGGATAAATAATATGATAGAAAATAGCATATTGCCTCTATATAAATCCATGGTATGCCCACATTTGAATACTGTGTGCAGATGTGGTCACCCCATCTCAAAAAAGATACATTGGAATTGGAAAAGGTTCAGAAAAGGGCAACAAAAATGATTAGGAGTATGGAATGGCTGCTGTATGAGGACAGATTAATAAGACTGGGACTTTTCAGCTTGGAAAGGAGATGACTAAGGGGACATGACAGAGGTCTATAAAATCATAACTGGTGTAGAGAAAGTAAATAAGGAAGTGTTATTTACTCCTTTTCATAACACAAGAACTAGGTGTCGCCAAATGAAATTAATTGGCAGCAGATTTAAAACAAACAAAAGGAAGTATTTTTTCACACAACACACAGTCAACCTGTGGAGCTTCTTGCCAGAGGATGTTGTGAAGGCCAAGACTATAACAGGGTCCAAAAAAGAACAGATAAGTTCATGATGGATAGATCCATCAATGGCTATTAGCCAGGATGGGCAGGGATAGTATCCCTAGTCTCTGTTTGCCAGAAGCTGGGAATGAGTGACAGGGGACGGCTCACTTGATGATTACCTGCTCTGTTCATTCCCTCTGGGGCACCTGGCATTGGCCACTGTCTGAAGACAGGATACTGGGCTAGACGAACCTTTGGTCTGACCCAGTATGGCCATTCTTATATTTTTGTGTACTTTAGTCTGACCTCTGTCTCCTTCTTGGTCATTTGTTCTACCCATGTTTTAGTCTTCTTTGTAAACATAGAACCAATGCTGAGGGAAAAAAAGATACAAACATTTAAAAAATATTTTTGTAATTTTACAAATTAAGACCCTGATCCAACAATCTCATTCGCCTCCAACCCTGATTCATCCCATCCTGTGGAAAAACACAGGACGTGATCATGTAATTAAAGACATTATCATTCTGCATACTCACAAGAGGACCAAATTAAGATTGCCTGGGTAAACTTAATACTGGCATTTCCTAATTTTTGAGTGCTGGACTTTGAAATCTTAACATTCTTTCAACATAATTTTTTTAAAAAAATGTAATTTCCTAGATTTTTAGGAAATCAAACTGATAAAAACAAATTCCATCATATGGAACCAAACTGACCACCACACTGGTCAGGAGCAGGGTCTTTAGATGTTCAGCACAGACATCTACCACTTGAACTGATGGAATCACTGGTGGTAGTAGCAGAAGACACTACAGGGGGAAGAGACACACATTTTGCCCATGGGTTTCACAGGTATTTGCAGACAGCAGAAGAATGTTGTGAACTCAGGAATCCTACATGCTTTTCCAGGTTCTGGAAGGGAGCATTCATTAGTGTTTACAAACCTTTCCAACCCATTCTACCCCAGTCTGCTAGCATGTCTCCCACACAGGGCCAGTGGAAGGATGTTTCGCGCCCTAGGTGAAACTTCCACCTTGCGCCCCCCCACCCGCGGCAGCTCCCCACCCCTCACCCTGAGGCACCCCCCCCGCGGCAGCTCCCCACCCCGCACCCTGAGGCACCCCCCGCCTTGTCTCTGAGCACGCCGTGGCTGCTTCACTTCTCCCGCCTCCCAGGCTTGCAGCGCCAATCAGGGGTGAGCTGGGGTGGCAGGGGTGCCTTGGGGTGGGGGGTAGGGAGCTGCCGCGGGGGGGTGCCATGGGAGGGGGCGCCTCAGGGCGGGGGGGGGAGCTGGGATGGGGAGTTCCCCTGCGTGCCGCCCCCCCCTTGCTGCAGGCCGCCCTCCCCCATGCTCCACTGCCCCAGCTCCCTCCGCCTAAATGCCGGCGGTGACCTGGGCAGCCGAAGATCCGGCCGCCACGGTCGCTGCCGAAGAAAATGGTGCCCCCCAAATCCTAGCACCCTAGGAGACCGCTTAGGTCGCCTAAATGGTTGCACCGGCCCTGCTCCCACAGCCTGTCTCCTTCTGTTCCTGTCTTCCCTGCTTCTATTCTCTTAGCTTGTCCTCATCCCCTATACTCCTGTCCCACACTTCACTGCTCCTGTCCACCCACCCCAACTTGTCACTGTCATGCTCCCTCTCTGTTCCTGTCCCTGCTCCCAGTCTCTCCCCTATTTCACCTTCTCATCCCCATGCCCTAGCCTAATCTTGTCCCCACTCTGCTCCTGATCCCTCTACATTTGAATAGCAGTGCTGCTGCTTCTTCCTTCTCCATGTTCCCCTGGCACAAATAGAGGGATTATTCAAAGCAGAGGAGAGAGTTTCCCTGCTCTCTGTTCTGATGCCTGACACCACAATGGCCACTGATAGCCAGGAGCAGTTACAGGTAAAGCCATATGCAGACCCAGACCCAGAGCATGTTCAGTACAGATAGAATGTTCAGATAATTTTGCTGCCAGCCTTTAAGAAACCTCTATTGAATGTATGCAAATGGCAATTTTCAGAGGCTTTAATTTGGTCACATTTTGGTGGATTGGGATAGCAAAAGGTACATCCCTGATACTAGAACAACTCTTCTGCCAAATTTCAAGTCCTTGCTTCAAAGCATAGAGGAGCTAGAGCTTTTCAATAAAACGGTGGTAAGAACTTTACTTAACATTAGCAAACATGTATTCTCCCTTAACCTCATTCTTAGAAGTGGACAAACCATTTTTGCTTAAAATTTCAAAAATAAAAATAAATAAATGAATAAATTCAGCCAGCGGCATAGAAAATTTCAGCCCAAATGGTTTAAGTTTGGAAAAAAAGTTTAAGCAACTTATAAGCACGAGGCAACCTTAACTATATGCGGTGCCACCAGCTACACCTATACTGCTAATAAAAGAAAACCCTGTGTAGGAAAGAGCAGACAACTATAGCACTGAAGGCTTGAGAAGGGAGAGAAAGTGCCTTGGTCACCTCCCTCTCCACAACTCAAACACGGATTTGAGGAGTGACACTACACTACTGGGAGGAAAGTGGGGACATTTGTTTCACCCTAACCTCTGACTTCATGTGGGCCTGTGACTCAGCTTCAGTGCCTCTGATAGAACAGGCCACCTGGCCAGTTCCTGCCTGGAATAAAGATTGGGGCATGTCTTGAGGATTCTTCTCCAGGAAAAATGAGGAAGAGGGACATGCAACAGACAGGACCAAGTCCCACTCCACAGTCATTGCATTGCCCTACCTTTTATGTCACTGACACTATAGCTTCAGACGCCTTCAGCACATGCTTCTGTTTGACACTGAGGTAGGGTCAAACTGGGATTTGGAGAGGGGACTACTGATAAGAGTGGCATTGCTGGGAGCCAAAATAGAAACAGCCCCAAGAGAAGGTGGATTAGTGTGTAGAGATGAGACAATCAGACAACAAAATCAAATTCAACAAAGACAAATGTAAGGTGCTTCACTTAGGTAAGAAAAAATAAATACACAAATATAGAATGGGGGATAGCTGGCTTTGCAGCAGCATTGCTGAGAAGGATCTGGGAGTTGTGGTGGATCACAACCTCAGCATGAGTCAGATAGGCGATGCTTTTGCAAAAAAAAGCAAATGCAATTTTAGGATGTATTAACAGAGGCATAGCATGCAAGACAGGAAAGGTGATAGCACCATTCTACTTGGTGCTGGTTAGGCCTGAGCTGGAGTATTATGTTCAATTTTGGTCACCAATGTATAGAAAGAATGTAGAGAAACTAGAAAGGATCCAGACGTGAGTGACAAAGATGATCAAAGGGATGGAATGCAAGCCATATGAGCAAAGGCTGAAGGAACTGGGTATGTTTATTTTGGAAAAGAGGAGATTAAGGGGGGACATGATAATGGTCTTCAATACTTGAAAGGCATCTATAAAAAAGTTGGAGAAAAGTTGCTCTTCCTTGCCACAGAGGACAGCACAAGAGACAATAGGTTCAAACTACAGCATAGCAGATTTAGATTAAATCTCATGAAAAACCTCCTGTAAGAATAGTGCGACAATGGAACAGACTGCCTAGGGAGGTTGTGGAAGCTCCTTCACTGGAGGTTTTCAAAAGGAGGCTAGAAAGCCATCAGTACTGGATGGTTTAGACACAACAAATCCTGCATCTTGGTAGGTGGTTAGACTAGATGACTCTTGTGGTCCCTTGTAAGCCTAGGACAACCAAATTTGCATGACAATATGCAATTTATCATTTGTCACAGATATGACCACTACATGACTCTAGGCTCTGTAAATAGTACAACTTCCGAGTCCACTTTTGAAGCACACACATTATATAAATGTACACATATCCTATCAGGTCTCCCACCATTAGAGTACAAGACTGTTACCATAAGGATAGACCTATGATCTAGTGAAGAGGTGTATCAGAATCTTAATTTCTCCCCCTCTTTTTTTTTTTTTTAAAGTTTGTCATCTTTTTTTTTTTTTTTTTTTTTTAAAGTTTAAAGTTTTTCTAACATATTTCGTCTTAAGCTTGGGAGTCACTGAAAAATTCCGATTTGAGTTTTCCCAACAATATTAACCAAACACTCTAAATATAACAACTGCACTGATATAGGCTTGAAATAGCACTTGATCTTTTTTAATATTTAAAATTAATGACAACCTGCCAAATGTAAAAAAAATTAGAGAAAGGAATGTGTGTTTACCTCAATTTACATATAAGTAGTAAACAAGGTTCTTGAGACAACAAGAGGGAGACAAGGTAAATTGGCATTTGAGCATACACAGGAGAGAAGAGCATGGGGGAACCCTTCACCCTACCTCCAAAAAAACCTCTACGTTACCTTCTTTACTGTTTGAATAAACTTTGCTTTTAGGGGTACTATTCAGAAGAATCCACTTCAAAGGGGGACTGGACTATAAAAGTGCAAGGCAAAAACACCCCAGTGGATCTCTTGCTCTTTCACCAAAGATGACAAAGGAAACAGCCCTTTGAACTCTGGGTGCAGATCCTGACTTGGGAATTTGGTCAGCTATGTTGCTGGGAACAGGTGGCAAGGATTTTACCTTGAGCCAAGTCTAGTTTGTTACATTTTAGTTACTAGAAAGCATTTTCTCTTTCTTTCTTTCTCTTGTAACCATTTCTGACTTTAATGCCTTATACATGTACTCATTTAATCTCTCTCTCTTTGTAGTTAAATAAACTGTTTTATTCTTTAATTAAAACGAATCCAGTGCTGTGTTTAAACTGAATTGTTTGGTAACTCCAATTAAAGTAGCACACTGTTGCACATTGACCCTATACACAGGCAATGAACCCCTATGATGGGGTGTCCACACCACACTAGCCAGTAAGGGGTTAAGAGAGCCTTAGGGAGGTTGTGTGAAAAGCAGCCAATAGGAGAGGGGCTGTGAAGAGCAACCAATCGGGGCCTAGCAGGCCCATATAAAAAGATCCACAGGGCAGAGCAGGGTGAATAGCTGCCTGGATCTCAGGGAGGGAGGACTGTGTCTGGAGTAGGCGGCAACCCAGCAGCACCTTGGACAGAGCACTGCAGGCGGGAACCTGGGGAGAAGAGAAAGGGGTCACCCGACAAGGGGAAACCAAGGCTGGGGGAAACCAGTGTCTACTGGAGTATTGCTGGCAGGCTGCAGCTCTACACAGACACTCATGTGTGACCTACATGCTGTTTGTGAGCAGTCAAGGTTCCATTAAGGCCACTGCATAGGCCAGTGACCCACTGGTCAAATGCCGTCGGGGAGACTGGTACCGAAGTCCAGTGGCATATAGGCTGGGTACCAGTGGTGAGCCTTGAGTTGCATATAGGGTTCCCCTTTGGACTCAGAAGAGGAGTCCTCTCTTGGTGACCACAATGGAGCGGTACCCAATTCTGCCACCATGCAGTGCTGGGGGTCTGAGGACGGGCGGGAGACCGGAGATGGTCGGGACACTGAGATCAGGATTGGCTTGTTTCTAGAGGATGCTGGGGTTGGGGGGGGGGTCTGGTGCTGGGAAGAAGCCCAACACCCCTTGTTCTTTCCTGCTTCTGGAACTGGAGCTGGAGGGTGTCCCATTGGAGGTCTGGGAGACTGGGAAAGAGAGTTGGTCCCTCGCAACTTGGAAACCCCCTGGAGTCAACATAAGTCAGACTGCTGGTTCCATGGTGGCTTCCAAGTGTCAGTAGAGGGTCCTGCACCAGACTCAATGCTCTAAGCAGAGTCAACAATGCTATCACAGGCCCAGGAGTGGAAGAGTGGCCCAGGTCTCTCTGCACTGCCTTTCCCCTGCTTGTCTTTCTTCTACACTAGCAAGACCCCTCGGTTAGTGCGCTGCTTTTTGTGTTTCTTCCTCGGCACCGGTGATGGTGAATGGTGCCAGGAAGAGCTCATTGCTGGAGGAGTACTTCACACCAACGCTGAAGTGCTCAACCCCAAATCGGAGTGACTCGGCTCTGAGGGTGGCTTCCATAAGGATAGCCATCAGCCAAATGTCTCTGGCTTTTTTAGTATGAGGTCTGAAGTCCTGACAGATCTGGCCTTGTCCTTCATGTGAGTTTCCCCCAAGCACTTCAAGCAGCTGGAGTGTGGGTCACTCACAGGCATAGGTTTGCCAAAGGAGGCACAAGATTTGAAACCTGGGGATCAGGACATACCCATCCCCTGGGGTGAAGGAGTCCCTGAACAACAGGAACTATCTATTTACATTACGTACAGTAATACTAATTACAAAAACTATATACACTAAAGTATGATAACTAAGAACAAAGTTAGAATGCAAAAAACATATGCATAGTTTGAGTGCTGTATTTGGGGGGGGGGCAAAGCGCAGGTGCGCATGCATGCACACACACCCGTGCATTGCTGAAGCCAGTTCCCTTGGCTCACTGGCTCGCCTCCCGCCTGGAGTAGTACCTGGGCTGCCAGTGATGGTGGGGGACGGGATGAGACAGGACAGCTTAATGGGGGAGCCCAACTGCTGCTGTGGTGACCTGAGCACAGGAGCTGCAGTCACCCTGGCGCCAGCTGCTGCAGTGATGTGGCTGCTCTGGTGCCTCCCAGTGCTACTGCAGCCGCCTCCCTGCTGGGGCTGCTGCCGCCAAGGGGATGCCACATGCTGGGTTCCTGCTTCCCGCCTGTTGCTGAGATAGCAATCCAGAGCAGCAGCTCTATCCTGTTCCCCAGCCCAGCCCAGCCGCAGGCTACTGTGCTTGGCCTGCCAGGGGAGAGAGGTGCAGTGTGGGAAGGACAGAACCCCTCCCCACTCCCACCCCACAGGCCGAGCAAAGCTAGCCGTGCAGGGTAACTCGGCGCTTGCAGAAATCGGGGGCAGAGGGAGTTGCAATCTGTTTTTTGGGGAGGAGCAGTGTCCCCCCTCCATCCCATCTAACTATGCCTATACCAAAAACAACTGGAAAGAAAACCTTGCTGAAGCAAGAAGGGTTGTAATAGCAACTGTCATGCCAGTAAGAAGGAACTGAGAGGGTGCGTGACTGGCAGCACACCTTATACCAGTGCATGAGCGTGCGGCTCCAGATGGCACTAAAGCTGGCTCGACGGATACCGCTGAGGGAAAAATCTTTGGCAATGGTGTATGTGGCACACACATATCTAACGTGGAATGGACATGAAGAAGCACTTGAAGAAGAAATAGTTTTCTCAGCCCCAGGGGAAATAGCTTTTTTATAGAACAAAAAAATGCAGTTAACATGACTTATGTTTTAAAACACTTGATATGTGAGTTTTTACCCTCCAGTAATCTCTTCTCTACCTCACTGTTTTGAGGTTCTATCAATTTGCCTCACATCTGTTTTCCAGCCAGTCCCAGACTGATGATTTCTCCTGTCGAATTTTAGGTTTTCTTCACTTGCAATAGTAACCAATGGCCACATGCTAATATGCGTCTAAATCTTACTTCTCCGAGTTATTTTGTTGCTGTTTTTAGTTAAGCATACAGGTACAGCTACATGTACATATTACTGTCAACATTCCCATATTGGCAGTGAAAAACAGTAAAAGCCAGTATGATACAGCTGAAACAAGAAGCAAGAGTTCTGCATGATCTTTCTGAATTTCTTCAGTTAATATCAGGTTATTATAATGTGGGCTGAATTAATGCTTATTAATAATCAAATGCTAAAGCATTTATGGAATATAAATATTTTTACTTTATAAGCTATACAATTCCAGCATACACTGAATTTTCAAGAATACATGCACTCATTTTTATTTAAGGTTGACCCTTAATTCATTGGAGTCTGTAAATGGTTCTCAAATACATTACACTAAAAAAAAAAAAAAAAGGGGGGGGGGG